>NC_057719.1:73299245-73346957 GCF_004010195.1 Chiloscyllium plagiosum
ACAGGAATTGGGAGGTCATGTTGCGGCTGTACAGGACATTGGTTAGGCCACTGCTGGAATATTGCGTGCAATTCTGGTCTCCTCCCCATCGGAAAGATGTTGTGAAACCTGAAAGGATTCAGAAAAGATTTACAAAGATGTTGCCAGGATTGGAGGATCTGAGCTACAGGGAGAGGTTGAACAGGCTGGGGCTGTTTTCCCTGGAGCGTCGGAGGCTGAGGGGTGACCTTATAGAGGTTTACAAAATTGAGGGGCATGGATAGGATAAATAGGCAAAGTCTTTTCCCTGGAGTTGGGGAGTCCAGAACTAGAGGGCATAGGTTTAGGGTGAGAGGGGCAAGATATAAAAGAGACCTAAGGGGCAACTTTTTCACACAGAGTGGTACGTGTATGGAATGAGCTGCCAGAGGATGTGGTGGAGGCTGGTACAATTGCAACATTTAAGAGGCATGGGTATATGAATAGGATGGGTATATGAATAGGAAGGGTTTGGAGGGATATGGGCTGGTGGGACTAAATTGGGTTGGGATATCTGGTCGGCATGGACAGGTTAGACTGAAGGGTCTGTTTCCATGCTGTACATCTCTATGACTCTATGGTGATGAGGAGACATGGATGACTGTGGAAGAACTGCTGGATGGTTGTCGGAGTATTCCTTTATTATGTTATATGGCCAGAAGTATGGCTCAGAGTATAAGAAATTCATACTTACTTTGGTTGCATTAGGTAGTTGCAGCACGAGAGCTTCATTGTGTTTTCGATTGCTGTATTACTTGACTGTTAATTTGTGTTTCATTCAAATTTTTTTTTCTTTTATTCATTGTGGGATGTGGGCGTTGCTGGCTGGCCAGCATTTATTGTCCGTCCCTAGCTGCTCATGAGAAGGTGGTGCCTTCTTAAACTGCTGCAGTCCATTGATTTAACTTTGTTACAGTTAAAGTCATAGAAAATTAAATTTTGTCCATTGGTTTATTTCCATTGGAGTATCCATCTCTTAACTCGTTAAACCCATAACTTTTTTTGTAGCACTGTAACCCCTCTCACTCTCTTTGCCCCTAAATCCTGGCTGTTGCAATTTACATCTCAGTTAGCTTTACATTCTCCCAATTGTTGGATGTGTTGAGAACTCCATTTAATGCATACAAAAACGTCAGTGTATATGATCTCATTGCTGTCTGTCCTTTGATCCTCACCAAAGGCTGGTCTTCGATACTTGTCCCCAACTGTTGAACAACTTGTAAGTATTGTCACAATTTCTGGGAGAAGATAAACGTAAAGTGTTGCATTTTGGTAAGGCAACTCATGGTAGGTCCTTAAAGGTAAGGTCCTGGGGATTGTTGCCAAACAAAGTGGCCTTGAGTGCAGGGTCCTCGTTCCTTGAAGATGGAGTCGCAGGTAGACAGGGTAGTGAAGGCGGCGTTTGGTATGCTCGCCTTTATTGGTCAGTGCATTGAGTATAGGAGTTGGGCAGTCATGTTGTGGCTGTATAGGACATTGGTGAGGCCACTTTTTGAATACTATATTCAATTCTGGTCTCCCTGCTATAGGAGAAATGTTAAACTTGAAAGGTTGCAAAAAAGATTTATAAGGATGTGGCTGAGGTTGGAGGATTTGAATGTAGGGAAAGGCTGAGGGGTGACATTCTAGAAGTTTGTAAATCATGAGTGGCATGGGTAGGGTAAATAGCGATGAACCTTTATCCAGGATAGGGGAGTCCAAAACGAGAGGGCATCAGTTTAAGGTGAGAGAGGTAAAATTTAAAAGGGACCTAAGGGACAATTGTTTCATGCAGAGGATGGTGCATGTATGAAATGAGCTGCCAGAGGAAATTGTGGAGTCTCGTATAATTACAAGCATTTAAAAGGCATCTGAATGGGTACATGAATAGGAAGGGATTAGAGGGGTATGGGCCAAGTGCTGGCAAATGGGACTAGATTAATTTAGGATAGCTGTTCGGCATGGACGAATTGGACCAAGGCTCTGTTTCCTTGCTGTACATCTCTATGACAGTAAGAATTTGAATTTTAGGCACCATCAGTCAGCATTCTCTCTTCCAGGCAAACCCAGTACTGAACCCACAGTTATCAGTGAGGAAGAAAATAATTTGAATTTACATAAACATTTTGAACAGTGTTTTAAAGGAGAGCATATTGGGCTCTGTCAGCTTTGTTTGTCTCCACAGATGCTGCCAGACTAACAGAGCTTCTCCAGCTTTTACTGCAGCTTATTTACAGCATCAACGGTGGTTTGCTTTTAATTGTATTTACACGGTGTCCTTAACACATCATTCAGAAATGCATAAAACATTTCTAATAAATTATTGCTAACATGCAATTACAATTTTATATAGGCTGCCTACAGAAGTCAATTTTTGCATAACAACATTCCGCAAACATAGAACATAGAACAATACAGTGCAGAACAGGCCCTTCGGCCCTCGATGTTGCACCAACCAGTGAACTATTCTCAGCTCGTCCCCCTACACTATCCCAAAATCATCCATGTGCTTACCTAAGGATTGTTTAAATCTCCCTAATGTGGCTGAGTTGACTACCTTAGCAGGTAGGGCATTCCACACCCTTACCACTCTCTGCGTAAAGAACCTGCCTCTGACATCTGTCTTAAATCTATCACCCCTCAATTTGTAGTTATGCCCCCTCATGCAAGCTGATGTCATCATCCTAGGAAAAAGACTTTCACTGTCTACCCTATCCAATCCTCTGATCATCTTATATGTTTCTATCAAAACCCCCCTTAGCCACCTTCTTTCCAATGAGAACAGACCCAAGTGTCTCAGCCTTTCCTCCAGACCAGGCAACATCCTGGTAAATCTCCTCTGCACTTTTTCCAATGCTTCCACATCCTTCCCGAAATATGGCAACCAGAACTGTACACAATATTCCAAGTGTGGCCGCACTAGCGTTTTGTATAGTTGCAGCATGATATTGCGGCTCCGGAACGCAATCCCTCTATGAATGAAACCTAACACACCATATGCCTTCTTAACAGCACTATCCACTTGGCTGGCAACTTTCAGGGATCTACGTACATGGACTCCAAGATCCCTCTGCACATCCACACTACCAAGAATCTTTCCATTGACCCAGTATTCTGCCTTCCTGTTATTCTTCCCAAAGTGCATCACCTCACATTTAGCTGCATTGAACTCCATTTGCCATCTCTCAGCCCAATTCTGCAGTTTATCCAAGTCCCCCCTGCAACCTGTAACATTCTTCCACACTGTCCACTACTCCACCGACTTTAGTGTCATCTGCAAATCTGCTAATCCATCCACCTATGCCTGCATCGAAGTCATTTATAAAAATGAGAAACAGCAGTGGTCCCAAAACAGATCCTTATGGCGCACCACTAGTAACCGGAGCCCAGGCTGAATATTTTCCATCAACTACCACTCGCTGCCTTCTTTCAGAAAGCCAGTTTCTAATCCAAACCGATAAATCACCCTCAATTCCATGCCTCTGCATTTTCTCCAACAGCCTACCATGTGGAACCTTATCAAAGGCTTTACTGAAGTCCACGTACACCATGTCAACTACCCTACCCTCATCTATATGCTTGGTCACCTTCTCAAAAAACTCAATGAGGTTTATCAGACATGACCTGCCCTTGACGAAACCATGTTGACTATCAGAAATCAAATTGTTGCTTGCTAGGTGATTATAAATCTTATCTCTTATAATCCTTTCCAAAACCTTTCCTACAACAGAAGTAAGGCTCACTGGTCTATAATTACCTGGGTCATCTCTGCTGCCCTTCTTGAACAAGGGCACAACATTTGCAATCCTCCAGTCCTCTGGTACTAAACCTATCGACAATGACGGCTCAAATATCAAAGCCAAAGGCTCTGCTATCTCCTTCCTAGCTTCCCAGAGAATCCTCTGATAATCCCATCCGGCCCAGGGGACTTGTCCACTTTCACTCCTTCTAGAATCGATAACTCCTGTTCGTAACTAACCTCGATCCTTTCTAGTCTAATATCTTGTACCGCATTCTTCTCCTCTACAATATTCTCCTTTTCCTGAGTGAAAACCAATGAGAAATGTTCACTTAGCACCTCTCCGATCTCCACAGGGTCCATGCACAACTTCCCACTTCTGTCTTTGACTGGCCCTATTCCTACCCTAATCATCCCTTTATTCCTCATATTCCTTTAGAAAGCTTTAGGGTTCCCCTTTATTGTATTTGCTAAAGACTGCTTGTGTCCTCTCTTTGCTCTTCTTAACTCTCTCTTTAAATCCTTCCTAGCTGATCTATAACTCTCCGTCGCCTCATTCTGAACAATCTTGCCTCATCAACACATAAGCTTCCTTCTTCTTCTTAACAAGAGATGCAATTTCTGTAGTAAACCACGGTTCCCTTACCTTATTACTTCCTCCCTGCCTGACAGGGATATACCTATCAAGGACACGCAATATCTGTTCCTTAAACCAGCTCCACATTTCCATTGTCCCCATCCCCTGCATTTTGCTACCCCATTTTATGCATCATAATTCTTGCCTAATCGCATTATAATTGCCCTTGCCCCATCGACAACTCTTGACCTGTGGCATGTACCTATCCCTTTCCATCGCTAAACTAAACATAACTGAATTATGGTCACTCTCCCCAAAGTGCTCACCTACAACTAAATCAAACACCTGGCCTGGTTCATTACCAAGCACCAGATCCAGTGTGGCCTCCCCTCTTCTCGGCCCTTCGACATACTGTGTCAGGAAACCCTCCTGTACACATTGGACAAAAACGGATCCATCCGACGTACTAGAGTTGTGGCATTTCCAGTCAATGTTGGGGAAGTTAAAGTCCCCCATAATGACCACCTTGTTATTTTCACTCCTACCCAGAATAATTTTGCTAATCCTCTCTTCCACCTCCCTGGAACTCTGTGGAAACCTGCAAAAAGATTCCAAGCAGTGTGATCTCTCCTCTCCTGTTTCTAACCTCAGCCCACACTACCTCAATGGACAAGTCCTCATCAAAAGTTCTCTCAGCCACCGTTATACTAACCTTGACTAACAAGACCACGCCTCCCCATCTTTTACCGCCTTACCTGTTCTTAACGAAAGATCTAAACCCTGGAACCTGCAACATCCATTCCTCACCCTGCTCTATCCATGTCTCCAAAATGGCCATAACATCGAAGTCCCAGTACCTATCCATGCTGCAAGCTCACCTACCTTATTTCAGATACTTCTGGCGTTGAAGTAGACACACTTGAAACCAGTTCGCTGTCTGCCAGCACGTTCCTGAAATCCTGTCCCTGTCCTCCCTACTTTCATCCTCCTGTGCACTGCAACTACACTTCCAGTTCCCATCCCCCTGCTGAGCTAGTTTAAACCCACCCGAATAGCACCAGCAAATTTACAGCCCAGGATATTAGTACCCCTCTGGTTCAAGTAAAGACTGTCCGGTTTGTACAAGTCCCACCTTCCCCAGAATGAGCCCCAATTATCCAAGAACCTGAAACCCTCCCTCCTGCACCATCCTTGCAGCCACATGTTCAGCTGATATCTCCCCCTATTCCTTGCCTCACTATCACAAGGCACAGGTAACAAACCAGAGATAACAACTGTTAGTTCTAGCTCTCAGCTTCCACCCTAGCTCCCTGAAATCCTGCCTTACATCCCTATTCCTCTTTCTACCTATGTCATTGGACAACAACTTGAGACTGGTCACCCTCTCCCTTCAGGACCCCAGAGATATGATCTGAGACATCGCGGACCCTGGCACCTGGGAGGCAACACACCAACCGCGAGTCTCATTCGTTTCCAACAAACCTATCTGAGCCTCTATCGAGTCACCAATGACTAACACTCTTCTCCTTTCCCTCCTTCCCAGGTGGAAGATGAGGTGTTCATGCCTGATCTGATTTGTGACTTCAACTCCAGATTCTTGCTGAATTCCTAATACCTTTTGTCTGTCTTTTTACTCCAGAACTTGTCTATCTTTGTCTTAAAAATACTCAAAGACCTTGCCTTCACCATGCTGTCTGGAAACATAGAAATATAAAACCCAGGAGCAGAAGCAAGCTAATAGGTTCATTGAGTCCAATCCACCATTAAACATGGCTGAACCTTTATCTCTGTTTCTTTCTTGGATATATTCCATGAGAAAGTTCTCTTCATCTTAGTATGAGATGGTCTAATGCATCGCCTGAGACCATGTCCCAGTCTTCTGGGCACTCCTGGCCAGTCGGGGGGACACATCATTCCCGTAATCAGCCTGCTCAGCAGTATCAGAAATTGATATGTTTCTACGACACCCCCTGTCATTTTTCTGTACAGCACGGGAACAGAACTTTCAGTCCAACTCATCCATGCTGACCAGATATCCCTACCTAACCTAGTCCCATTTGCCAGCACATGGCCCATATCCCTCTTAAATCCTTCCTATCCATTTAGCCATCCAGATGCTAAGACTCTATGAACTCCAGTGAATACAGGTCCAATTGACCCAATCTCTCCATATCGATTAAACTTAACCTTCCATGATTTTCTGCATCAAGGAGTTTTATCTGCAGCCACAAATGAGGGATACTAGTCTTACTTTATTAATTTGTTCTGAATTGAAACATTTCAGCTGAACAATGAAAGAGATTGAGCCCACCCTCCAACTGAAACGATGTGCCCTGTTTAGGAGTGGGACTGTTGTGCTCAGTTTGAGGCCTAACTCGAGAGTAACCCTTGTGCCCATGATTTCTGTCCTGGCCCTGGCTTCAGACACCTTTTTATTTGGAATTCGAATTCTACATAATTTAGGACCACGCGATATAGATAGACCAATAAATCTGTTAGGGTTGAACACAAATTTTACACAGCAGGTTTCCTAATTTCTCTACTCTTTATAAGTCTTTTAAAATGTTTGTCATCAGGTTTTACTGTGAAACATTCCATTCTCTGACTACATGATCAAAAAGCTTTGTTTTAAGTAACTAGCATGTTACACCAATTGAACTCCGACGATTTGGATTTCAGAAACGTGGATGTTTAGTCATAACTACATAGTCATCGAATCCTGGCGATGTACAGCATGGAAACAGACCTTTCGATCCAACCCGTCCACGCCGACCAGATATCCCAACCCAATCTAGTCCCACCTGCCAGCACCCAGCCCATATCCCTCCAAACCCTATTCATATACCCATCCAAATGCCTCTTAAATGTTGCAATTGTACCAGCCTCCACCACATCCTCTGGCAGTTCATTCCATAGCTGTACCACCCTCTGTGTGAAAAAGTTGTCCTTTAGGTCTCTCTTATATCTTTCCCCCCTCACCCTAAACCTATGCCCTCTAGTTCTGGACTCCCCAACCCCAGGGAAAAGATTTGCCTATTTAACCTATCCTTGCCCCTCATAATTTTGTAAGCCTCTATAAGGTCACCCTTCAGCCTTGGACGCCCCAGGGAAAACAGCCCCAGTCTGTTCAGCCTCTCCCTATAGCTCAGATCCTCCAACCCTGGCAACAGCCTTGTAAATCTTTTCTGAACCCCTTCAAGTTTCACAACATCTTTCTGATAGGAAGGAGATCAGAATTGCACGCAATATTCCAACAGTGGCCTAACCAATGTCCTGTACAGCTGCAACATGACCTCCCAGCTCCTGTACTCAATACTCTGACCAATAAAGGAAAGCATACCAAATGCCTTTTTCACTATCCTATCTACCTGCAACTCCATCTTTTAACATTTATTTTTAAGCTTACTGGAAATGCTTCCACAGTACTGCCATTATAATATGGTTGTGTTCCTTCTAATTGCTGACTGTCTGGTAATACATTGCACTCCAGTGAAACATTTGGCTTTTTAAATGCATCCAAACTAATATTGCAAACCATTCTGGATTCTCTTGGGCGTTTCCAGGAATTTGAGTTATAACTGCTGCAGAAGTGCAAGACAAAAATCGTAGCTGTGGTTTTTGAAAATGAAAATTGTTGATTTTTCTGATGTTCTTGAAAGAATTATTTGTTATTTATAACATAGTGGGGATGGGCAATAAAGGTTGTTTGATGAGCAGTCAGGCATCATTTGGTTTGCAAGGTTTGTGAAGGTTTGTAGCTCAGGTTGAGGTTTAGGGTGTAGGTTTGCTCGCTGAGCTGTAGGTTTGATATCCAGACGTTTCATTACCTGGCTAGGTAACATCATCAGTGGCGACCTCCAAGTGAAGCGAAGCTGTCACTAAATCTGTCTGCAGAGATTACAAATTGGCACACATGAAATTGCCATGTTTAATTGACCATAAAATAAATGTGCAGCTGCTTAATTAGAGTCTTGGAAGGACAGGTACGCCATCTAAATACAGTAAAACACACTAAGGCCTTACAACACCAAAGAATCCAAGGGCCTTTGTGTGACTGGATTTGTTCATCAGTGTGTATTGACACAGGGCAGCATTGTGTCTCAGTGGTTAGCACTATTGCCTCACAGTGCCAGGGACCTGGATTCGATTTCCATTTCAGGCGACTGTCTGTGTGGAGTTTGCACATCCTCCCCGTATTTGCATGGGTTTCCTCCAGGGGTTCTAGTTTCCTCCCATAATCCAGAGACGTGCAGGTCAGATGAATTGGCCACGCTAAATTGCCCATAGTGTTCAGGAATGTGTAGGTTAGGTGCATTAGTCTGGGATAAATATAGGGTAATAGGGAAGGGGAATGAGTCTGGGTGGGTTACTCTTCGGAGGGTCAGTATGGACTTGTTGGGCCGAAGGGCGTGTTTCCATACTGCAGGGATTCTACGATTCTAATGTCCTTTTCCTTAAATAGTCATGTTAGTTCAACATGTTAATTCAGTATCTACATAAGAATAAGAATATACTTTCACTTCCTTGAGTATGTTCTGTCATTCTGTTAGATCACAGCTGATAGTACCTCATTGATCTCCATTTCTTTCATGGGTACTAATACCCTGATCTGGCTAAATTCCATTGAACGCACATTCGGGATACCTTCAATTGCTTTTTGCGGAGTAAGTTTTCCAGATTTCAATTGCAGTTTGTACATAAGACTTTTTTTGTATTTGATCCTACATGGCCTACCTGCAGTTTTGAGTACTCCCAGTAGATTAATAACTCTCAGCAGTGAGATTGGTACATCAGAACATGACACAATTTGAATGCTGAACTTTTGAAAACTCAATATTTTCAACAAGGAAAATTCTTTCTTACTGGAGCATGCAGTCGGATAGATATTGTGGTCTCATATCTTTTGATGAGTCTGTATTTAGATTAGTTGCTCAGGATTTTGCCTCAGCTGCACTGTCAGGAGAACAGGAGATACTTTCAAAGAGAAAGTTATAGATATTCTACTTTGTGGAAACTACATGTGAAACATTGTTTGATAGGATTGCTTGTTACAAGTTCAAATTTGTTACTGGAATATTTTCTTTCGTTCATTTGATGTTAGATTAGTTTCATCACTGTCATAACATCGATGTCTGTACACTAAAACCGAGTCCAAGCTTTTATTCAAGGAATAGAACAGATGTAAGCCACCTTTTAAATCTCCACATCCTTCCATTTAATAGCATTCAATTTTAATAGCCCAATTTATTTCTAGACATTTTAGGCAGAACTTAATAATTTCCCTAAAGGTGGAATGCTGATTTGATAGGACAAGAGGGTACAGGTTCTGCACCCACTGCCTCCCTGACTGTGCCCCTCGTTCAAAGATACTCCGTGCCTGATTGAAGGACCCATCATCAGGAAGTTGGGCTGGTTGGCAGAAGTCTAGCCTTCACCATTTCCTCTGTCACCCCCCTGTTTTGAGTGTCTTAACGCAGCGGTGTTTTCAACACAAGAACGTTGTTGAAGAGAAACGTAGTATCAACCTACAGGCTGTGTAGCTCATGATAGAGGTCACATGACTATGGCAGATTTGGTCAGTCATTTGTATAAAGTTACATTTCATTCCCAACATTCCCTTTGTAAACAAAAAAAATTGGCATGTTTTATATTGCGTATTTTTAGTTTCCCCAGTATTAGTGTGACTGTTCTTGTGTCTTAGTGATTTCATTATTTCCATTAGTCTGTGTGTATGTATAGTGCATGTGGTTTTTAAATCATGCTGGTCTTTAAATGGCATGTGGGCATGTTGTTGTTAGCTACTCTTCTGGGTAATGTTATTTTACCAAGGAGTGTCATTCCTGTGTCATTTGTTGCTAAAGTAGTTATTGCTCTGTTTCTCTCATTGGAATCCTGTGCACCTCTGGGTCTAATAACTGATATAATATGAAATGTGTATTGGTTGCACTTTCACATCTTCCTGTCCAAACACCTGCAGTTGAGGAACAGCTCCTCCAATGAGATGTATGTGCCTATGGTTACCTGATCTTATACTTCTATCACATCCAATCAAGATGACAACAGCTCCTTACAGGTCCCAAGTTGCCACTTGGCTTGCTTTTAGCTGAGACACTGGCTCTGCAATACTCAACTCTAACAGCATTTTAGCAATTTTATTGAAATGGAATTTGATTTTCTGCCATTTAATCCTAATTTCTTCTACTCACAACTAGTTTTACTCTTCCAATAGCAAAGAAGCTACTGAAACCAAGAGTAGTCGATGTGCGGTATGAGATGAGACTTTGTACAGGACTACTTTCCAGATTTTCAGTAGGTATGTTTCTCTGCTTGAGGATGGCCGTGTAAACATCTGTGCAGGGTTTGCTCGATCTCTTTATGATTCCTATGGTGATTTTTCACTGTGACTTCAGCCTGTACATTTGACTGGCAATAGTGTGGAGAAAATTGTGGTTGTGGATTTCCCAAACTTGCATGAAGTGACTCAATTCTTTCAGTTAATGACAATGTCAGAAATGCAGTGATAGCAGAATTGTGCTTTTAGGCATTCCACAACTTCCAGCGATTAGTTACTGAAGCCAATTGGCTGACCTCCCACTTGTCAGGATAGTAGAGTGCACTGTGATAAGTCAGTTCCTGTCAGTGTGAAGAGATCTGCTCCTAGCCCCATCCATGGTCTGCCTGGGATGTCAGCAACATTCCCTCTCAGCTGCACATGCACGCGGTTACCTCAATGTTCCATGTACCCGATTGGTGTGTCAACGTGGATCACAGCATTGACTGCCGATTGCAGAAGTCACTACTGTGCATGGACTGTGCAGAAGAAAATTTGAAGGAACACTGGATGCCAGTGTCATCAGTGGCTATCTTGCTTGTTTAGCTTGATACTCAGGACAAGCATTGCACTGGCTGATACCCCCACCCTTGCTTTCATTGCTCAAGTTTAGGGGAGGGGACTGCAGCAATTATTACACTGGACTGTGAATCCAGAGACACAGGTGATGTTCTGGGGATCTGGGCTTGAATCCCACCATGGCCGATGGTGAAATTTTAATTCAATAAAAATCTTGAATTAAGATCCTAATGATGACCGTGTCTCCATTGCCTGGAAGAAGCCAACTAATGTTGTTTAAAGAAGGAAACAGCCAACCTTACCTGGTCTGGCCTAACTATTTTAGACCCATAACAAAGTGCTTGATTCTTAACTGCTCTCTGGGTAATTACAGAGGGTAATAAATGCTGGTCTTCCCAGTGCCACCCACATTCCATACATGAATAAATGAAAATATTTGGCCAATAAAGTACATCTCTTGCCTTCCTCTGTGTTGATTCAGTTGTTTTGGGGTTTGCATGGATACACTTTTCTTTTCTCTCCTCTCCACTGTTTCAGGATCATTACTCTATTTCCTTTACACAATTTGCCATCAATTCACCTCTCCATGCCCAGTATACTCTTAAAGCAGCAGGTGTATCCTCGATGCTGTCTGGCTATTCTTTCACCATGGCTTTCTGCCACACTAGGTGCATTGCATTTGTGGGAAGCTTGCTTGATTTGAGCAAGTTGCTTGTCAGTTATATTCAGCATCTTTGCTGGGTTGATGAGAAGAATCTGGAAGAATCTGTTGTAGCATCCTCCACATTTTCATTAACAGGAAGACACTTTTCATCAGTATGCCTGCAATGTGCATCTGCTTCCTTTGTTCATATGTCCCATCCGGATGAAATCTCAGTAACTAAAGTAGCATTCATTGCAGACACTTTGGAGCAGGTAGTAATGGAGTGGTTTATGGTCAGACTCAATGTCGTTGTTTCTTTGAAGTATCATTTGAACTATTCATGAGTAAGACAGTTGGAAGGTACACTTTCTGGATCAGGGCATAATATCTTTCTATTTAGGCTAGTGCGCCCTGGATGAAAATGCAAACATTGTTGTATTTGGGTTGCTCCAAGTCATGCCTCCTTATTTATGTTGCAGTATTCCAGCAGTGGTGTTTCTGTCACTAATTGCTTGATTTTAATTATTGCTGCTTTTTGTTCTGTGCCCCAACACACTGCATGTCCTTTCCCAAGAATTGCCATAATCGTTCACTCTCCAGTGAACAACTGGGCAAGAATTTTGCCAAACAGTTAATAAATCACTGCATTCCTTTTAGTTGTGTTGCTCACTGCATCGATTCTACACTTCTCACCTTTTTGGTATCTGGGGAAATAGTTTTACTGTCAATACATGGCCTATGTACATTACTTCAGGCATTCAGGCATCCGTAATTATTATGTTTTCTTGTCCTACTTCAGGTTCACTTGGCAAGGTCAGATTCTTTTCTGCAATACACTTATGTGCAGAATGATTCAGTGAGAACACTGGTTTCAACATTCTGGACATGCCTTCTTTTTTGTATGATGTGTTTGACAGTATTTGCACCCTGCCCTGTGTCTGTGATCCCCACTCCCTTTGTGCCTAGGGTACCTGTCAGCTTAAGCAAGACCCTGGTCTGTTCAACCATGAATCTGCTCAAGATGTTGATTTGCAACCTCAGCACTTCTGCACAGATCAATTGCTGTCCTGAATGTAATTTTGTCTTCTCTTAGTAGACACACTTTCACTTTTGGATCCCTTATTCCTAATACAATCCTGTCTCTAATTGCTCATCCTTTAATTGTATAAATTCACAAGCTGTATTTATTCACAATTTCTACAAGCTGTATTTATGATGGTACATATCTTAGCCTGCTGGACCAACTTTCCTCATTCCTGAAGAAGGGCTAATGCCCAAAACGTCGATTCTCCTGTTCCCTAGATGCTGCCTGACCTGCTGCGCTTTTCCAGCAACACATTTCCATCTCTGATCTCCAGCATCTGCAGACCTCACTTTCTCCTCATATTACTCATGAACTCTACTTCCCTTTACCTAGTATTGAATACTTATTGCACATATGTAACATTAATTTTGGGATCAAAATGTGCCTTAAACATTTAATTTTTTTTTGCCATGCATTTTTTTCTGTTGTTGAGGGAGATTTAAGGTAGAATATATTTTTAAACATTCTCTTCACAATAGTGTAACAACTTGTGCTTGTTCTGGTTTGCTCGACACATCCATAGCAATTGCATAATCCAGCCATTGTTCGTGGATGAATGACCAGTTCTGACGCATATTCCCAGTAATTTGAACAGCAGCTCTTAGGGGAAAAGCTGCAGCCATTTCATCTGCGGTCTTCATTTCTTTTGCAGTGGCAGTTCGTGCTTTTTATTTCAGTTCCAGACACTCAGCTGGCGCCCCTTCTGGCACGATCGCTGGAGACCACAGCAGGTCAGGCAGCATCCATGGAAAGAGGGAGAGAGACCAAACTAACGTTTCGAGTCTAGATGACTCTTCTTCAGCTCTGATGGAGAGTCATCTAGGTTCGAAACATTACTTTGCGCTCTCTCCATGGATGCTGTCTGACCCGCTGTGATCTCCAGCATTTCTTGTTTCTTGTACAGATTCCAGCATCTGCAGTAGTTTGCCCCTCTGACACCATGTCTCAAGTGTAAAGCACAGGACTGTGTTCAACATGAGGACTTTGTGTGCTGTATGACTCTGAGATATCTACCACAGGTAGTATGCCTCCTGGTCGAGTCATTTGACTAAGACATATTGGGACTGACATTTGGGAGGGCTAAGCTTTCTGGCCTGTTGAGGTTTCATTAAGAACAGAAGAACTAGGAGCAGGAGTAGGCCCTCTGGCCCTTCGAGCCTTCTCTGCCATTCAATAAGACCATGGCTGATCTTCTCGTGGACTCAGCTTCACTCACCCGCGATTTCACCATATCCCTTAATTCAAAAACTTAACTTGAAAAGCGATTACTGAAGTAGCATCTACTACTTCCCTGGGCAAGGAATTCCACAGATTAATAACCCTCTGGATGAAGAAGTTCCTTCTCAGTTCAGTTCTAAACCTGCTTCCTCTAACCTTGAGGCTATTCTGTCTTGTCCTCATCTCCCTACAATTGGAAACATTCCATCTATTTCAATTTTATTAATTCCCTTCATAATTTATATGTTTCTATAAGATCTCCCCACCCCATTCTTCTGAATTCCAATGAATATAATCCCAATCTACTCAGTCTTTAGTCATAAGCCGCTCCCCCAACCCTGGAATCAACCTAGTGAACCTCCTCTACACCCCCTCCAGTGCCGGTGCATCCTTTCTCAAGTAAGGAGACCAAATCTGCACACAGTACTCCAGGTGTGGCCTCACCAGCACCCTGTACAGCTGTAACATAGCCTCCCTGCTTTTAAATACAACCCCTTTAGCAATGAAGGATAAAATTCCATTTGCCTTCCTAATTACTTATTGCACCTGCAGACATACCTTCTGTAATTCATGCACCAGGACACCCAGGTCCCTCTGCAATCAGCATGCTGCAACTTCTTACCATTCAAGTAATAATCTATTTTACTGTTACTCCTACCAAAATGTATGACTTCACATTTACTAACATTGTATTCCATCTGCCAGACCTTTGCCCACTCACTCAATGTATCTATGTTCCTCTGCAAAGTTTCACAGTCCTCTGCACACTTTGCTCTGCCACTCATCTTAGTGTCATCAGCAAATTGTGACACCATACATGTGGTCCCCAACTCCAAATCATTGATCTAAATTGTGAATAATTGTGTTCCCAACACCGATCCCTGAGGCATAGCTCTAGTCACTGATTGCCAGCCAGAATAGCATTCATTTATCCCCACTCTTTGCTTCCTGTCAATCAACCAATCCTCTATCCACGCTAATAGTCTATCTCTAACATGATGCATTCTTATCTTATGCAGCAGCCTCATGTGTAGCACCTTGTCAAAGGCCTTTTGGAAATCTAGTTACACCACACCCACTGGGTCCCCACGGTCCACCTTGCTTGGTATGTCTTTCTCGAAATACAAAATATTTGTGAAGTATGACCTGCCCTTCATGAACCCATGCTGCATCTGCCCAATAGGACAATTTCTATCGAGATGCCATGCTATTTCTTCCTTGATAATAGACTTAAGCATCTTCCCTACTACAGAGGTTAAGCTCACTTGCCTATAATTCCTCATCTTTTGTCCACTTCCCTTTTTAAACAGTGGCATCATATTTGCTATTTTCCAAACTGTTGGGACTGGCCCAGAGTCCAGGGAATTTGGAAAATTGCAGCCAGTCCATCTGCTATTTCTCCCACCATCTCTTTTAGTACCCCAGGATGCATTCCATAAGGGTCAGGAGACTTATCTGTCCTTAGCTCTATTAGCTACCCGACACTACCTCTTCCATAATAATAATTGTTTCCAGGTCCTCACCTACTTTTGTCTCTGTCACTTACTGGCATGTTATTGGTGTCCTCCACTGTGAAGACTGATGCAAAGTACCTGTTCAATGCCTCAGCCATGTCATCATATCCTATAACTAACTGCCCCTTCTCATCCTCTAAAGGATCAACAACTACTTAAGCCACTCTTCTTTGTTTTGTATATTTATAGAAACTTTGCTCTCTGTCTTTATATTCTGTGCCAGTGTTTTCTCAAATTCTATCTCACTTTTCTTTATAGCCCTTTTGTGGCTTTCTGTTGACCTTTAAAGTTTTCCCAATCTTTTAGATTCCTGCTGTCTTTGGCCACTTTGTATGTCTTCTCTTTCACTTTGATAGCCTGCCTTATTTCCTTGCACACCCATGACAGATTACCCCTCCTCTTACAGTGTTTCCTTCTCACCAGAATATACTTTTGCTGAGCACTTTGAAAAATTACTTTGAAGGTCCTCAACTGCTTGTCAACTGTCACACCAAAAAGTATCTGTTTCCAGCTACTTTAGCCAGGTCCTCCATCATTCTATCATAGTCCCCCTTATTCAAGCACAGGACCCTGGTGTTGAATTTTATCTCCACACTCTCCACCTGGTATTCTAAATTCAACCATATTGTGATCACTCCTTCCAAGAGGATCCCTAACTGTGAGGTCATTAATTATTCCTGTCTCGTTACACAGGACCAGATCTAGGATAGTTTGCTCCCTCGTTGGTTCCATTACATGCTGTCGTGGATACACACAACGATCTCCTCCTCGAGGCTTCCCTGACCAAACTGGTTCAACCAATCTACATGCAGATTAAAATACCCCATGATAACTCCTGTACCATTTTTGCAGGCATTGGTTATTTCCTTGTTTATTACCCACCCCAATGTGATGTTATTATTTGGCGGCCTATAGACTATCAATGACTTTTTCTTCTTCGAATTCCTAATTTCCATCCAAATGGATTCAACCTCATTGCTCCACAGAACCTATATTATCTCTCAACACTGCCTTGATGTCGTCCTTGAATATCAGAGCTACACAACCTCCCTTGCATTGCTGTCTGTCCTTCTGAATAGTCTGGTTACCCCTGGATATTTAACTCCCAGTCGTGACCATTCTGTAACCATGTCTCTGTGATGGCTACCAAATCAGATTCGTTTGCGATGATTTGTGCCATTAACTCATCGACCTTGTTACCAATGCTATGAGCATTCAGGTAAAGTGCCTTTGTGCTAGCTTTCTTACCCTCGTGATTTACAACATCTCTAGTATCTCCTGAGTTATTCTTCCTTTTTGCTTCTTTCATTGTCTGCCTTTAATTTAAACCCTCCTGCATACCTGCTAACTGGCTGCCTACCTTTTCATTTATCAGCATAGTTCCTGTTGCTTCCCCCCTGGCCCCCGACTCACCATTTTAAAGTCCAAGTGAGCACCCTTTTTTTTTCCCTTGAAAACTGGTTCCAGATTGGTTCAGGTGGAGACCGTCCCATCGGTACAGATCCCCCCAGTTCCAAAACTGTGCCAATACCTCATGCAATGGAACTCCTCTTTCCCATACCATTCCCTGAGCCACTTGTTTACTTCCCCAACTTTCTTGTCCCTCAGCCAATTTGCATGTGGCTGGGGCAGTAATCCAGAGATTGTGACCATTGAGGACCTGTTCCTTAATTTCATTCCTAGTGCTTGATAATCCCCAAACAGGTCCTCCATACTAACCTTGCCTATGTTAGTCCCAACATGGACCACAACAACTGGATCCTCCCCCTCCCGCTCCAATATCCTGTCGAGCCAGTCGGAGATATCCTGTATCCTGGCACTGGGCAGGCAACATACCATGCGAGACTTCCGATCCGGTTTTCAAAGGATACTATCTGTCCCCCAAATTATAGAATCCCCCATAATTACCACTTGTCTTTTTGCTCCCCCCTCTTGAATGGTCTGCTGCACCATGGTGCCGTGGTCAGCTGGCTCATCCTCCCCGCAGCCCTTTCCCTCATCCACACACACAGATGCTCGACTCTCCCGCATTTCCTGCTGCTAGAACAACAAAAGGTGACATCTCATTTCAGACAGTCCATTAAAGGTGCAAGGTTAGAGTGGCTGTATCCCAATCTTGAGTCAGACTGGTTCTGTTTCCAAATTAGGAATTTATAAAACGTCGCATGGATTGACTGCCTGCGGATTATGTGCTTTTTGAACAAAACAAAGAATCTGCAACAACAATTCTGCAAATGCAAATTCACCCCGTAGACTTATTCATGTGAGGGAGGTGCATGAGAGAGTATCTGTTTGCATGTGTGCATGCTTGGTGAAGTGTGTGCGTGATTGTGATGGAATATAAGCGTGTGAGTGTGGGGGGTGTATGTGTGTGTTTGAGAGAGCATGTGTATGAGAGAGGGTCTGCATCAGTGTATGATTAAGTAAGAGTCTGTGTGTGTGTGCATGTATGAATGTATAGTGTTGTGGTGTCACCTGTAGTGTAACATGAACCCAAAGTCCCGGTTGAGACCATCCCCATGGGTACCGAACTTGGCTATCAATATCTGCTTGGTCACTCTGTTGTTACGTATCCCAAAGTCCACCTTGGAGGATGGTTACCCAAAGATCTGAGGCCGAATGACCCTGCATGTCACGCTACTGGTGACTCCACTACACTTTACAATCTCACACATGCACACATACACACGCGCACACTTACATACTCTCACACTCACGCAGACCCTCTCTTGTACACATGCTCTCTCAGACAAACACACCCCCCCCCCCCACACTCTCACCCACACACACCTTCTCATAGGTTTATACTCCATCACACTCATGCACACAATCTACCAAGCACGCACACATGCAAACACACACACTCTCTCACTCACGTGTACACATTCTCACTCTCTTCCACACGCTCACACTCTTACACACTCTCCACTCTCCCCAGGGTGAAGTTGCATTTGCAGAATTGTAATTGCAGATTCCTTCATAAAGCACACAATCCACAGGCAGTCAATCCGTGTAACATTTTATTAATTCCTACTTTGGAAGTAGAACCATTCTGACTCAAGATTGGGATACAGACAGACTCTAACCTCACACCTTTTACTGCATTGCCTGAGATAAGATATCACCTTTTTTCATAAAACCTTAAATTATTCTCAAGAATGTGATTTGAAAGAAGTTCTGGGATTTACATGTTATTGAACCAAAACCTGCAACCCACTCTAAAAGATGAAATACTTAACAGCAATCTAGGTTTGTTCAATATATCGTGTCAGTTGCAGGACACTGTGATCATTTGCTATAAATTCAGTGTCTTTTGATCCTGCTCCACAGCTACCTGATGAAGGAGCAACACTCCGAAAACTAATACTTCCAAATAAACCTGTTGGACTTTAACCTGGTGTTGTGATTTCTAACTTTGACCTATTGAGAGAAGTGCAACAAATAAAGCTGGGAGTCCCACTGAGCAGACTTCTCATTGCTAATAATCTCCTAGAGCTGGGGTGACTTGGGGTGGTCACATATTCTAGTGATGTACATCAGGCTTCTTGCCATCCTTATCAATCCTCCCCTTTATGTGGAGGTTATCTATGGATTCCAAAGGTGATGCTTTTTGACTCTGAAGAATTGACTACACTGCATTCCTCTTTCTGCAATCGTCACCCAGTGTTCGGCTTCCTGAGTTTGTCAGGGAGATGCTGCACTGACACTGACAGTAGAAAGTCAGCACCAGGGCTGACTCACCGCTTACTGCTCCTGAACTGTCATCCTTTATAATGACCCTATTGATGAATGAACTCATTCACAAATCCACATTCCTCCTGAGATTCATTACAGCAGTTGGAATGACGTGGGATTCTATTAACACAAGGTAGATATTACAGCATCAGTACAGAGCAAGAATCATAAAATCCAAAGTAATTCTTTGTCGAGCAGACACTGGTGCAGAGCTACTGGAGATATGGGCAGTTGTTACAGAGAAATAGCTTGCTTTACTGTTTGTTTTCCTGAAGGCTGGAAGCTGGCCTTACTGAGACTGATATAGTCTCAGGTACAATTCTGGCTTTTACTGTCTGCCTAATTTTACTCTCCATTTTCCACATTGGGGAATAATATTGAACAGGATTTATGATAACCGGGTCTGTTTGATCGTATGGATTCCTAACCAAGCAATTTTGGTTAAAATTACTCTGAGCTCTTGTTTCAGTGTAGATATAGTTCTTTGTGGCTTGGAGGCATTTTTCTTTTAGTTTTGCATGCATGAGCTGTTACAACTGGTTCTACTGTTGTGCAGACACTTGTAAGTAGCCCAATCCCAACTTTGTAGTAGGCCAGTAGATATATACAAAACATGTCGACCTGCATTCAAGCAAACAGGCTTTTCAGCAAAGTGATTGGGTATTATTCATGAGCAGGAACTTGTGCTGATCCTCCTATTTATCTGAGAACATTGAAGCTACTTGTAGCATTCCATCATCATATAGACACAGAGTAGTTATTAAGATTAAACCTGGACATTTTTGGTTTGCATTGCTCAGTTTGAAAAATGAGTTTTATGTCCTCTTAAGTTGCTTGGACTCAACTTGGACTGAATCTATTTTAAACTGTTTTAAATAGAAACATGTTTAATTGTAAATGTAGCCTTTTAAGTATTGGGAGTACTTGTGGTAAAATGGGTAGCATCCACATCTTTGAGCTCTGAGCCCTGGGTTCAAGTCCCATCCAGTCCGACTGCCAAAGAAGATGCATTAATAACATTGCCGAACAGGTTGGGTACTAGGCGGCAAATCTTTGCAGTATGTCTTTAGAAGATGGAAGCAGCCATGCTTCTTGTAGAGTGAACCTCCTTGAGCTTTAGCCTCCACCTTCAGGTGAGTGAACCCTTCTGGCTAAAACGAGCCACAGGAAACAGATGTAAGCATCTGATGTTTGTCCGCTTCATGTGCCAAGAAGTGGGAAGCTACTGAAGTTTTTCAAATATTGCAGAATAATTGATCGTTAGTTTATGGTCGAGAGTGTGGTGCTGGAAGAGCACAGTAGATCAGGCAGCATCTGAGGGGCTGGTGAATTGACGTTTCGGGCAAAAGCCCTTCATTAGGAATGTAGTTTGTGGGTCAACGCAGTGTATGATATTCTAACAGCTCATAAGCAAGAAGACCATGGATTTGACCCATTTTGTGCTGAATTAATGAATCTCCATCAGTGCAGCAGTTGGAATATTAGAATTTGCTTTGAATTTTGGGTTCATGATGGAGAGAACTGGAGACATAAATCAGGTTTCCTGCTGTTCATCTCCATCTGAAATCTGCTGAACCGAGAACCTGACTTCACACAGGCAGACACAATTGGATTGATGTGCAGTACCCTGTAGGGTTTGAATGACTGTCAACATTGAACACTTGGGTTCGAAAATGAAGAACTACCACTTAATTGAAACATCAGTATAGTAGGTAGTTGGTGCCTGTAGAACAGTGTTTCCTGCCTCAACATTGTAACTTCATTTTCAGGTGTTGAGTGAAATCTGGATGCTGGTACAATGAGCTCCTGTATGGATATTGCATTTTGCACTAAATCACATTGAAATTATCTTGCATATAATTTAATGCATCCACGATATAGATCTGTACCTATTTGTGTGAAAATTCAAGGACTGATGAGTATTTATGAAAATCAATAAAACTTTCTTGTGAAGTTATCAATCCTTTTCAAATTAATCTATTATTCACAGCTATGAAAGAGAACAGATAGGAACAGGAGGAGGTCATTGAAGACCCTTGAGTTTGTTCCCAGTTTAATTAGATCACGACTGATTTGTATCTCAGTGTGATTTGCTTATTTTTGTTCCATATTCCTTGATACTTTATTTAATAACCATCTGTGTTCAAAATTTCAATTAGCTTAACATTTACACTCACAGGGGAGGAAGAGATTGGATTTATCAATGCCCTTTGTGTGAAAACGTCTTTTAATTTCACTCCAATGTAATACCCCAAAGGAAATTGTTTATCTGCATCAACCCTTTACCATGCCAAGACCTCCAGAAAACCTCTCCGCAATTTTCTACATTCACATGGAATAAAATAAGCAAGATTGTGCAAAATGTCAAAACTTGCAATTTAGCTCTTTAAACCCTGGTAAATCTGCACTGTGCTCATTCAAGTTTGGTGTATGTTGCTCGATGGTTGGCAATCAAAGCTGATTGCAGGGTCTCAAGGTGGGGTTGAACTAACTGTATTGCTGCAGCATCACTTCCTCACCTTTTGTATTCCATCCTGAGATGAAGGGTGACATTCTATTAATCCCTGGCCTTTGGTGATTTGTATACATAAATATCTCGATCTCTATGCATCCAGTCTGTTATTAATTAAACATTCAGGTGTGTCTTTACTGGATCCAAAATGATTGATTTTTTTTTTAATATACTCCATCTGCTGTTATTTATTCCAGTTGCCTGAGACTGTCCATGTCCCTTCCTTACTCCAGCTGTAATCACCATCTCACCCTCTAGATTAATTACACTGGCATTCTGGCAAGTGTCCTGATGAGTGCAAGACAAAAAAGCTTTGCCAAAGTGTGTATTTTTTCAACAATATCTACTGCATGCACAAGATGTCTTATCATGGCTTCATCTTACCACATGGCTCCAAGATTGTTTGCCGTTGTGTCACTTCCTGTGATGATGCTATCTTACTCCATTAGAACATCATACAGTCAGACCCATCTTTTTTTTTAACACTGCAATTTACAGCTCCCCAGTGTCCTCCCCGTAACTGAGGGAACACAGCAGTGAGACAGATTTGGCAAATGCAGGCTTGCCTCTTACAGCAACCCCAAGCCTCTCCAGGCTATCTACCGTATACAATGTCTCATTTCTCATTTCTGAAGGCTTCTCATTTTCCAGCCGTCTTTTTACCTGCGAACATCTGCACCCAATCAGCTTTTGATAGTTCAAAATTTACCTTTTTCCCATTTAAAACGTCAACTTTCAGACCTGATCTATTCTTTTACATCACTATTTTAAAATTAATAGAATTAAGGTCACTGGCCCCAAAGTGCTCCCCCACTGACACCTCAGTCACCCGCCCTGCCTTATTTCCCAAGAGTAGGTCAAGTTTTGCACCTTCTCTAGTAGGTACGTTCACATACTGAATCAGAAAACTTTCTTGTACACACTTAACAGATTCCTATCCATCTAAACCTTTAACACTATGGTAGTCGCAGTCTATGTTTGGAAAGTTAAAATCCCCGCAGGTCAGGCAGCATCCAAGGTGCAGGAGAATTGACGTTTCGGGCATAAGCCCTTCTTCAGGAATGCCCGAAATGTTGATTCTCGTGCTCCTTGGATGCTGCCTGACCTGCTGCGCTTTTCCAGCAACACATTTTTCAGCTCTGATCTCCAGCATCTGCAGTCCTCACTTTCTCCAAGTTAAAATCCCCTACCATAACTACCCTATTATTCTTACAGACTGAAAATGCTTTGTGGTTTTTTTCCCACACAAAAGAGATTGAAAGAACGGAATTTGTTGAATGGCACAGTATGGAAACAGACCATTCAGCTCAACAAGTCCATACCAGCCCTCAGAGCATCTCACCCGACCCATCCCCCTATGCTATTCCTGTATCAATAGTCACTCAACGGGCAAATGTTTCATGGAACAAGATTTTAACACTCTGAATGGAACCAGAGACCTTCTGAACCTCTAATAGGTTGGTTTTGACAGTGAACATGAACTGGGCTCCCATTACCAATTACAACTCGATTGCCTCAGGCAACTGTCTGTGTTGAGTTTGCGCATTCTCTCCGTGTCTGCGTGGGTTTTCTCTGGGTGCTCTGGTTTCCTCCCACAATCCAAAGATGTGCAGGTTAGCTGAATTGGCCAGGCTAAATTGGCCGTAGTGTTCAGGGATGTGTAGGCAGGTGCATTAGTCTAGGGTAAATGTAGAGTAGTAGCGCAAAGAGGCAGTGTGGGTTACTCTCCGGATGGTCGGTATGGACTTGTTTAGGCAAAATGGCCTGTTTCCACATTGTAGGGATTCTGTTCTTGCTAACGTCCTAAGAACTGACCTCAGTTACTGCTTCCAATGTCCTCGCACCACCTCCCCCCCCAACCACCAAACAGTGTACCTTGACGCAATCGCTGAGTTTTCCCCACTCTGGATTCCAAGAACAGTTGGGATGATTCCTTTTCTTCCCACCAACTGACAGCACTGTTTGAGCTCTTCCTAGTTAACAAATATTGTCCTCCAGCTATGAAGAAGGGTTAGATTCTGGTTTTCAAACAATACTGATGGAACACCTTTTTTTCCCACTTCTACAGTTAAGGGATATCAGAATTAGCTTTATTGTCACATGTACTCAACTGAGTACCATGAAAGGTTTAGAAGTCGCAACTTAGCAGGATGGCACTGTGGCTCAGTGGCTAGCACTGCTGTCTCACGCGCCAGGGACCTGGATTCGATTCCAGCCTCAGGTGACTGTCTGTGTGGAGTTTGCACATTCTCCCTGTATCTGTGTGGGTTTCCTCTGGGTGCTCCAGTTTCCTCCCACAATCCAAAGATGTGCAGGTTAGGTGCATTTGATGTGCTAAATTACTCATTGTGTTCAGAGATGTGTAGGTTAGCCATGGGAAATGTAAGGTTACAGAGAAGGAATGGGTGGGATGCTCTTCAGAGGATTGATGTGATCTTGTTGGGCTGAATGGCCTGTTTCCACACTGTGGGGATTCTATACATATTATGGCACCATCTTCGGTACCTAGGTACAGATTTTGAAGTACAAATGCTTAGGGGGAAAATAATTGGAAAAATAAAGAAATAAAAAGTCTAGGTTTGCAGATCAAAGAAATAAATTAGAAAAATAAAGAAACAAAAGTTTTAAAATAGCCGTCATTCTACCCAGCCCATGCCAGTACCTAACCCATGATCTGTACCAGGCTTCACCTCAAGGTTGTCTAGGCCAGGAGAACGTTCCAGAATCATCTCGAGGACGCCAAGAGATCACCACATCAGGCTGAGACACCGCTAGGCCAAGCCGAGAAAGATAGACAAAAATACTGAGTTAGTTTGACTTATTCATGTTGGAGCTCCTCAATTAACTTGTCAAGACTAAATTGTTTTTAAGTGGATGGACATTAACACAATTACATGGCATTGCTCTATCCAATGTTTCTCACAAGTATTAAATGATTAGTTTTAATTAGGATACTGTTTCGACTAAACACGATGAAGATTGCCATGTAGCATCCTTCAATTTTGTCATCAATAAATCAGCAAAAATAGCTTTCTTATTTTTAATTTCAAATTTATTTTAAATTGACGCCTGATGCGGTTTATTCCTTTCACAGAATTATTTCCATTTTAAACCCATCCAACTGGAAAAAAAGATTGTTACTGATTCAGGTTTGAATTTTCATGCATTGGAATGCAGCTACGAAAGAGTTCTTTCCTTTACTTTGAGTTTTGAAAGCACAATTCACTTCTATACACTGACTTGAAGTTGGTTTATTCTGAGAAAATTGATGGAACCATGACTGAGCCCAGTTCATGTTAGCACTCTGAACCAACCACCTATTAGAGGTTCAGAAAGTGTCAGGATCCATTCAGAATGTTAAAATGGTGTTCCATAAAACATTTGCCCATTGAGTGACTATTGATGGACCTTCCATTAAACAAATTCCCTCCTTTCTTGCAGAAAAGCACACTAAAAGCACACTTACGGAGATAGTATAGCCCCTAAGGAGCCACTGTCAGAGATTCCTAACTGTCTCAAAGCAATGTCATCTTGAAGATGTACTTTTGATCTCAAAGGGCATTGATTACTCACAAACAGTTACATGCTATTCATGCCTGATACGGTTAGATATATATGTCGTGCACCAAAACATACAGACTACATACATACTGTCACAGTAAGCACCATGTTAACAGTCCATAGAAATTAAACACCTCATTGATATTTGTATTTGAAGATCAGCTACTATAGACCATAAAATATAGGAGCAGAATTAGCCCATTTGGACCATCCACTCTGCTCACCAATCAATCATTCATCTGCTTCTCAACCCCATTCTCCTGCCTTTTCCCCATAACCCTTGATCCCCTTACTAATTAAGAAATTTTGCCTTAAATATACTCAATTGCTTGGCCTTCTGCAGCGTTGAACTCCACAGATTCACCACTCTCTGGCTGAAGAAATTCCTCATCATCTCAGTTCTAAAGGGTCTTTGCCTGTGCTCTTGGGGTCTTGTCTCTCCTACAAGTGGAAAACTCTTCTCCATAATGAGTTTTGAGAAGATTTGTAGCTCAGGTTGGGGTTCTGAATGTAGGTTTGCTGACATCACCAACCCAAAGAAACCCGAACATATAAACAGAAAGCAGGAATTATCAATAGTGCTTTGCCTGGAGGCCCACTGAAGATGTTACCTGGTAGGGTGATGAAACATCTGAAAATGAATCTTCCAGCTGAGCGAGCAAACCTACATCCAGAACTCTTCTCCATGTCCACTCTGTCTAGGCATCTCAGTATTTTGTGGTACTGTCTCAAATTTGACTGTCCGGAACCCGGACACTTTTATGATGGTTCAGGCATCAATTTTAATTGAGGAAAATGAACTTGCCTGGACAACTCTGCAAAATGAGTGCTGCTAAACATGAATGCATATGAGCTTTAATCAACATCAGAACATACCAAATTTGTCCTCACAGTTCTCATTCACTGTACATTATTAAAAGCTATAACAGTTCAGACCAAGGCTTAAGAAACCTCATTATTTGCATTATGCTCTCTGAACTTTATAAAGTACAAATATTTTACATATAGAAGAATTTAATTGAATTGCATGATTTATTGTCACGTGTATTTAACAGTGAAAAGTTTCAATTGATGCCACAATCCAGCACCATTTTGAATAGTTTAAGAGTAAAAAGATATAACTGAAAGGGAGTCCATCAGAGGTAGAGGGTAGTTATTGTTAGTTTTGAACAAGACTGTTAATGAAGGCAACGTTACCAGGCATGAGGTGGGAGTGAATGTGTAGAAGATCCTTTCAGAAGCTGGGAAGACCTGAATGATCGAGAACTCTACAGATACTCCTCTTACCTGGTACTGCTTTGAAAAGTGACGAACATTAGTTTGCACAATGTGACTGACCAGGATCGCGGTCCCCAGGTTGATCAGAATTGCATATCACTAAGCCGTGGCACTTTTACTAATGTTACTTTTGATAAAAACAAAGAACTGTGGGTGCTGGAGATCTGAAACAAAAACAGACATTTCTGGAAAAACTCAGCAGTTCTGGCAGCATTTTTAGAGTTAATGTTTCGAGTCTGGTGATCCTTCATCAGGACTTTGACTTTTTGACTTTGTTTTTATTGTCTTTCATCACTCTGTAAATTGTTTTTAAAAAATTTGCAATGGCAAATTAATTGCTTTGTTAGTTCAAAATACACTGTTTTGTGTGACTGAGCCACTTAAGCCAACAAACTCTTCGATCTTATGATTGGCCTCTGTTGGTGTAGCTGAAGCTAGAGATTGGCTATTTGATTTGTAGATCAATAGAATCATGTTTGAGCTGAAGTGCTTTTAACGGAAAAATCAGAAATAACAGAACAACAATGTATTAAACAGCAATAGGGAAGCAGAGGCTATGAACATTGCAGGATGTTCTGAACTTATGCAGTGACAATTAAGCCCTTCAAAAATGCTGGATGAATATTTAGGCACAAATGAGATTGAAGGTTATTGAGATGAGTATAGTCAGAGTTAACTGCGTATTCAATGGAAGATGTGCACTGGAGGGATCAAATAAATTGTGAAAAGGAAGAACTTGGACATAAAAGGGCTTTTCATGTCTTTAGGATGTCCCAAAGCACTTTGCAGTCAACAAAGCATTATTTTAGATGTGCTGTACTGCAATTATATAGACAAGTGTAGCAAGCTAATTTTGTGCAGCGCTCCCCTGAACAGCTATAGCTAAATAATGTGTTGTGTGAAGGAAATGTGTTGGCCAGGACATGGGGGTAATTTCTTAGAATGTCAACAGCTACTGTGAATTACATCAATCTGCGGAGGAGGGGGATCATGACTTAACATCAGCTCGTAATGATGCGATCAAAATATTGACGTGGAATTTGAACCCTTGATCAATCCATTATTTTATGGGTGAGCCATGACAGCTGAGTCAGGGCTGATTAGTGTAGATGGCTTGGCTTTCTGGAACTTTTCTTCTTTATAACCTTTGGAATCTTAGTTCAGGACCTTTCAACACCATCAACTTGCATTCATGTAGTGTAATGTTTAATGTTGTGAAACATCTCAACTCACTTGACAGGAACATTGTCCACCAAAATTTGGCATTGGGGGGATAAGATTGATAAAATTGAGGCATTGCCCAACACAGAGCCAATGTATGCCAGCAAGAACAAGGGTGATGGCTAAGTGACACTTGATGCAAGTTAGGATAAGGGCTACGTAGCTTTTGATGAACTTTCTTTATTTATGAGGCACTGTAATTAACAAGGGCTTTCTCAGACATTAACTGAAGTAGAGGTAGGTTTAGTGACATTATTGATTTGGAGTGAGGTGGTCTTGCTGATGACACAGTGACCTGGTTGCATATACCATGTTTGTGAACTGTCTGGTTCAAGCTACGAGAGTTAGCAGGTAGAGGTGGGATTGGTAGCAGGGAAGAATTGTAACACTAATGCACATCAGGAAGTGATCTGTATCACCGCCTGCACTGCCATAGCTGCATGTGTTAAGAATGCTGTTCAGAAAGTCATGTCTGATGATGACCAGATCCAGTTGGCTCTGATACCCTAATATTGGATGTTTCCAGAACAACTTGGTGCATGGTTTGCTCTGAAAGGATGTGGTAGTTACACCAATCTCTTGGCAGTGGAATTTGCAAGCCCATTCACTTTGGAATACCAGATCTCAGCTTCCAGCTAACTCTGGCATTTTGTCTCTTGCTGTGTTCTGTTAACCAGTCTATCATCCTCTTGTTTTTTTTCACAAGTGAGACACTGCGCTGCTGAAAGTTGGTGCTTATTAACATTTTCAGGTAGTCCTTCCACAATGCAATCACTGCACCCTGTTCTTGTGCAATCGCGCTTTAGAAACAGCACTGAAAGTGTTGGTGATGTAATCATGTTACAGCCAATACACGTTTTAAAAGTTTGTGCTTTAGAAACTGTGTCCCAAATTCAGCAATCATGTCACAGCGAATTTGAGTTAACGATACACAAGTTATAGCAGAACAATCTGTAATCCGCATAATCAGTGGTGTTATTGGACTCTGATTGGATTGAGTAATGCAGAATTAGTTTATGATTCCTTTTAATGCTGACTTGTTGATGCCAATACCAGTTATCTCCTGATCGTCTGCTTTCTTACAGTTTTCTGATTTTCTTCTTACATAGCAAGGTGCATCACAATATTTTTGGTATCTGCTTATTTGAGACACAAGTGGATGTAATGTCATTGCTTCAAAAATTAATATCTTTAGACGAATTGTACCATTTTTACATATGCCTGGCACTGCTCCTGGATGCCCTCTTGCACTCTGCATTTAACCAGGATTGATGCCCTGGTTTGCGGGTAATGGGGGAGTGCAGAAATGCTGGGCCGTGAGGTTGCAGATTGTTTTGGGTTATGATTGTGTTGTTGCTGATGTCCACAAAGATTCATGGATGCCCAGTATTGAGTCGCTAAATCTGTTTAAAGTTGTTCTATTTAGCAACAATGGAGAGTATCCTCAATGAGAAGGTAGGACTTTGTCTCCACAAGGACAATGTGGTGGTTACTGATACTGCAATGGACAGATGGACCTGTGGCAGGCAAATTGGAAAGGATGAGGTCAAGTAAGTTTTTCCATCTTGTTGGTTCCCTGACCACCTGCTGCAGACTCAGTCGAGCAGCAATGTCCTTCAAGACTTAACCAGCATGATGAATGGACCTTGAAAGTCCCTCACCCACAGCATGTTTTGTTGGATGAACTGGAACTGAGGGGTTGTGTAAAATACATTTCTGGTTGACAACAGGAAGTTGATTGGTCTATGGACTATTGATCAGTTATTGATGATAAAGCCCTTTTGTCTTCCAAAAACCCTATGATTCTTTGGTAACTGAACAGCTTGTGTCTGGAAGCAAGTTAGGGAGAAATGGTTTGAATACTTCCATGTCAGGAACTGTCTCTTTTTATTTTCTGCAGTCAAATCCATTTTAAACCTGAAGAAACCCAGTTTAACTTCCCTTCATCAGTTGCTGTAAGCAGTGACTTAACAGATAACTCAGAGACCTTTTATAAGCAAACCAGCAAGGTTGTATCTCTCAGCATCTGGAGAAAGATGACTAAAAAGCAATATTTTGACCTTTATAAGAATCCTGTCACCAATCTGTCAATGGCAACCACTGAACTGTGTCCCAGTTTTCCTCTGCCATAATCTATATTTTTCTGTGTGTGTGTGTGTGAGAGGGGGAGAGAGAGAGAGGGAGAGAGAGAGAGAGAGAGAGAGAGAGGGAGAGAGTTTATAAGGGGATTAGAACTTCAAATGTAGTCGTCTATACCAATGATTCATAACTGTACCTGTAACCAGAGTCTAATTATTCGTAATGAATAACAATTCTTGTTAAGTACAAAAACTTGATCCATCCTTTCTATCAACCTGAGTCTGAAAATCAAGTAAATTGGGGAATTTTGCATATTTATTTTAAAATCTTTAACTTTTGTGATGGCTCCAGCAATACCGGTGGTTAATTTCTAGTGACCTATCTGAATGAGGTGTGACAATGGACAGGTCAGCCCCAACCTCTGCCCTTCCTGTGAGGATGCAGGATTATTCTGCCGCAAATTCTTGGCACAAAAGACCTCCAGAAGGTCTCCAGACACCGACCATTAGAAAAAGCTGTCAAAAATTATTTTGCTTGTAATTCGAGTGCTGGCCCTTTAAGTAGGGCTAGTGCAGGGCTATCATGCAACCTCCCACTGGACCTTTCAAGAATAATGAGCAAATAGGTTCCCATGTCAAGCATCGCCCAAGATTGGTAACCTTGCATCGCATCAGCTCTTTGGCTGCATGGCGTCACAGTAGCTCTGATTAAAAACCTTCCAGGACTACTTAAGATGAACCTGTGCCCACTCTGCATCTCTAACACTGTGCCTCCATGTTGGAATTGGCCAGTTACATCCCAGGAAGTGACAGTAGGCATCCTCAGTACCACTGCAGACAGACTACACCACTGGATATGTCCAGACGTTCTCCACAAAATGGAAGTCGAATGGTGTGGGATATACTCGAGACAAATTTATAGGAGCACATTAGAATTGTGGAAACTGCAGTATATTTTGCAAAGACAGAGAAAGTAATATAATGGATGATTCTAATTTTAGACCTTTCAGTACATTAACACGGTGTGTGTGTATGTTCATCTATGTGCGTTTGTGTGTAAATGTTACACCGAGTCTTGATCCAGTGTGTATTTGTATATATTAAGAACATTGACCACAAGCATTCTTGATAAAATGTTCAAAATGCTGACGGCAGGCTGCTGTTCAAAACTCACTTGAAGTACCCATCACTGAATTACGTCACAGCAGTTACCAGGGAAACTGCAAATTCTCTTTGCACCTTTTTTCTTAATCTTGTATGAAGATTCTGCAGGAATCAAATAAAAAAATTGGCTTGCTTGTTCTTGGGGTATTCAAACAAACGTTGCTGCTAGAATTGCTAATTGACAGATTATACTGGAAGAAATCATTTAGTGATCAAGCATTACACACATCTGGAATTAAAAATGAAAATACTTAGCATAGAACCTTGGTCAGCTTCCATGTGGACCATTATGTTTCAGTTTGGATACTCAGTCTTTGGTGATATATAAAAGAAGCATAGTTCAAATTCACCATAGTGCTATGATGGATAAAAATGTAAGTTGTATGGGTAGGGCGTAAACAATTGATTGATTTTACCAGGAGCTTTGGAGTATGTTCTAATTGAGGTATTTAAATGATCAAGGAGTTTACTGGGCTACATTGTGGAATTCTAAAACAATAAGAAATAATATTAAAATAAGTGATTACTGCTTTTGCACACAAAGCATTGAACACCTGCCATTGATAGGTTTTTGTTTTGAAAGATTTTGTTAGGGTAACAAGGGATATGTAACAAAGGGTGGGTAAGTAGGCTGGGGACACTAATTAGCTACGATCTAATTTAGTGGTGGCACAAGTTCGAGGGAATTTATTTCCTGCTCATGTTCATATACAGGGAAAAGCCACACAAGGTTATCAATATTTGCCAAGAGAAAGGAATGGTTAATGTGCTTCTCTAACGTAAGTTGGATAAGATTGCAATGTTGTCGTCAATGGGACATGCTCATAATATAAGATGAACTTTTCTGATTATGTTCTCCATCTGCATTTTACCCTTTGAAAATAATTTGGCTTTGCTGCAGAGAATTCTATAGTGCTAACCAGCAAAAGGAACATATTTCTGTGGGAGGGCAAGAGTATTGGGTTTAAAAAAATGCTGTAACATTAAGCACAATTAATCAATGTTCCTGTGGCTGGATTTGTTTGCAAGAGCTGGCGTCTGTTATGCTAGAAACTGCAGGAAACACAATGCCATTGACATTGACGGGATTAATCATTGCCTCTATTCAGGAATGTTTGAGACTGAATTGGATAGCCCCTGAAGAGGGATCATGCTGTATCTTTAACCAAGCTGACTGATGCTCTATACTAATGATTTGGAGATGCCGGTGTTGGACTGGGGTGTACAAAGTTAAAAATCTCACAACACCAGGTTATAGTCCATTGGGTTTAATTGGAAGCACACTAGCTTTCTATTACCTGATAAAGGAGCATCGCTCCAAAAGCTAGTGTGCTTCCAATTAAACCTGTTGGACTATAACCTGGTGTTGTGTGATTTTTAGCTCTATACTAAGTATTTTCTGTTTTTTTTTTATTCCAGACCTGTGTACTGAATGATCATTAGATGATTCTATCCAATTATAATTTGTCAATGCCAGCAGCAAACTTTAGTTAGAATGTCCCATGTACAGGCAAACCAAATTATTAATTGATCCCTACAAAACCTTCATACAAGATTAAAAGGTGCAAACTGTATTTATTGATTGATTTTTGTGCTGCCTGTGGATGTCAATGTGCAGCCAAATCTGACCACACAGTTGATTAGCAAATGTCATGTCAGGTGAGGTTGTGATTAGAATGGGTACTTACACCTCTCAAAGGGAATATGCATTGAGATGGGTGTCGGAGAGTCTGCTGGAAGTGAACCCATCCTGGGAAGCAGTAATGAATAGCTCAGCATTGGTGATAACAAGCTCCAAGTTTGTTGGACATATAACAGAGGCCTTTGAGGAGAGGGGGAATGTACTTCAATGAATAGGAACAGGCTGAAACTGCAGTGGCTGAAATAGAAGGTGCAGATGTGTCATTGTATATCAACAAATGCAAGACTAGAAAAGCATGTAAATACTTTCTTTAGTTCTGTCCTTCACTACACCTTTACTGAACAAATAACATGCTCGAATTGAATGGTTGCTTAAAGATGAAGATTGGAAACTAAGAGAAAAACTTTTCAAGACAGAAAACTAGCATGTTAATAGCCATTAGGAAAATGACTGAAAACAAATATAAATTATCAGAGTATGGTCACCCTCTGTCATTTTTGGAATCTGAATGATCTAGCTCGTGGAAGAATTAAGAGGATGTATACAGATGGGATATCGGCCTACCAAAGAGAAAATAAAGTGTGGCATTGTTATGATCACATCCTACAAAAAGAATGATCAAGTGTATTTTGTGAGATGGCCATCAGTCAATGATTCGTGTTGAAGGATTGGACCTTGTGTTCGATTTCCTTCTCGTAATCCACAAGAAGGATGATATGCAGTCGGCTTTTGGTAAATTATGGGAAACAACTAATCATACAGATTGTATGAAAAGCTGATGAAATTCAACTTGGGGGATCTATGGGTTGGAATTAGTATTTAGACTACTGGGTGGTGCAAAGGAGTAATATACGGATGTGATTGTCTTTAACTTGTGCTGGGTGTCTGGGAAAGGGCACCCTGTTGGGTCAGATCCCTTAATAAAAATTCACTGGACATCTGTCATTTCCAACAGTATTCATGAAACATATGAATCATTCCATGATGATATAAATGACAGAAGACTCAATGATTACCACATTTCAAATACTCCACTTCCAGGTATCAATGGCAATCTAATGGAAGGATTAAAGGCAGACAATGAGGATAAAAACACCTTTAACATATTTGGTTATCGTTACAAAAAAACAAAATTGGAACACAAATATTACAGGCAAATGAATTCCAGGATTCCTCAGGAACAGTTAATTGATGTTTCAAGTGTGTCTTCTGAGGATCATTATGTGGTGAAATGACCAAGTTGAAGGAGCAGTATGCTCAAATAAGATTAAATTACTTAGTGTGGAAACAGGCCCTTCGGCCCAACAAGTCCACACCGACCCGCAACTCACCCAGACCCATTCCCCTAACACTACAGGCAATTTAGCATGGCCAATTCACCTAACCTGCACATTTTTGGATTGTGGGAGGAAACCCTCCGGGCAGACACGAGGAGAATGTGCAAACTCCACACAGAGAGTCACCTGAGGTAGGAATTGAACCCGGGTCTCTGGCGCTGTGAGGCAGCAGTGCTAACCATTGTGCCACCGTGCTGCCCACATAACACATAGATAAAGAGGCTTCTGATAGATAAAAATAATGATGAATTCAAACAAATTACACTGGTCACAGGAATCTTTAGTCCAGTAATAAATGTGTTAATCATGGGGTCCTTTTACTGGATAGTACTTGTATTTTCAAAATGGTCTAAATATCTCAATTGGGCTTAGAATCCCTTTTTTTCTGACTCAAGTTAGACAAAACATTGCTGACGTTTCCAGAAGTTTTCAGCCAAATCTCTGAGACACCAAAGCAGTCCAGCAAACTACACAAGCAACAGCCTAATAGATTGCCTTTGTAAACATGCCTTTTTGTGGCAGCAGGGCCTATTCCAGGCTCCCGAGCCACTTTGACATGTGTAAACTAAGTGAGCATTAGGGTGGTACTGCTACATTAGGAATGATGAAGGGCTTATGCCTGAAATGTCGACACTCCTGCTCCTTGGATGCTGCCTGACCTCCAGTGCCACACTTTGACTCATAGCATGCAAACTGAACCTTTGGTCCAATTTCTCCATGCCAACCAAGTTTCCCAAACTAAACTAGTCCCACCTGCCTGCATTTGGCCCATATCTCTCTAAACGTTTCCAAACATCTTTTAAATGTTGTAACTGTACCTATATCTACTACTTCCTCTGGCAGTTCATTACATATACGAGATCCTCTGTGTGGAAAACATTGTCCCTCCAATCCCTTTAAAATCTTTCTGCTCTCACCTTACAAATAGGTCCCAAGATTTTAAATTTCCCCCACCTTAGGGAAAAGGCTTTTACTATCAACTTTATCTATGCCCCTCAAGATTTTATAAATCTCTATAAGGTCATCCCTCAATCTCCTGTGCTTTAGTGAAAGACGTCCCAGCCTCTCCTTAAAACTCAAGCCCTTCATTCCTGGTGTTGGTACGTTCAGCATCAGTGAGACGGTTGGGGGAGAGGTCTCCATTTTATAGCCATCACCGATTTTAATACTACTAACTTTTCCTAGATAACTATTCGTAAGTTGGAAGCTTCTGAAGTCTCCAACTTTAACTCGAGTTGGTAATATTTTCAGTGGGCTTCAGATCCTTGCCCATCAGAAGATTGAACTTTATGAGCAATTTCAGTGTACAGTCAATATTTTGCACTTTGGAGAGATCTCAATGCACACCATTCAAATTATAAATGGAAGATCTGGGCCATTATGTGGGACGGACATGTTTAAGATGCTATTGTATTTTGTTTCACTAAATAGTGACAATAAACACATGAATGAAGAACATAAAGGTTTACTCACATTAGGTTTGATGATAACACATTGTGGTCACTGAGTGAATACCGACTTAGTCTCGGTGGGATACTGATCTTTTGAGTATGAAAATGGCACAAAAGAAACTTGGAAATGAACATGATTGTTGGAAAATCTGTTGATATGCTCAGAGTGTGAGATTGGCAAGTGCTGGAGTTCATTCATATAATTATCCAGAAAGTGTACGAGGATTTTCCAGGATAATTATCCAAGTTAGTGTGTCTGAAGCATCCAAAGTCTCTGGCTCTAACCCAGGGTCTTTTCTGGAGTGTCGCAAATAGAAGGGGAATTGCCCATTGGAAACAAAGTTCCTGGGAAATTCCCATGGAGGCAACAAGTCAGGACATCTATAGGATTCCAACTTGTACTTCTGATTGTCCAAATGCTGTCTTGACACAAATTGATGTTTCTCATTGGAGTGTGAAACAAGTATCGATAGCATCAGATGATAAAAATCAGAGTGAAACAAATTATCTGAGAGTTACATCAATAATTTGCTCATCCTACTTGTCAAAGATTAAAGATCTTTGAAAAGGTGCAGTTAATGAGGAGAATGCAAGACATGTAGAAGCCATTTGTAAACCTTCCGTTAACATGTCATTTAGCAAGGTTGTTGCCATTGCTTTATGCATATGGGACAAACACTGAATTGTTTTCATATTTTGTGCAGCTGGTGACCAGGTATAGTTTCTCTACAATATTATTTGGTAAGGATGAACGGGTTTTTGGTAAAAGAGTGGAGAAGTGGATAGGAGTCGAACTTGGGTCACTAGCAAAGTTCCTTAATGATGATGATGGCCAATTTGTAAATAATGAGTTAATTGTGAAAAGATAAACATTGTGATCATGAATGATGCACTTGGCAGTCTTTTGAGTAATGGACCTTGTGAAAGGAAATCATATGGTGATTGATGAATTGTAACATAAAATTTCAGCTCATCAGCTAGACTGTAGCAGCTGCCTTGACATGGGCTGTTCATGCAAAGAATTCACTCCAGATGATCAAAGGATTTGGTCCCAATTAGTTAGTCTATGGGCAAAGTTTCAAATTACCCTCTGTTTCAAGCAATAGTCCACCTGCAGCAGAAGGTATGAAAATTAGTTCAATATTTTACTGCTTATTTGAATGTTTTGCATGCCGGGTCTTTTATCGGACAGAGGCCTGAGAGACAATTTGGAGGGCATGATGTAAAACTGTCCACAAGAAACTTGAATTCAGGAGATTTAGGACACAATAAAAAAGAACGTCACTGGGATTGGTAACAGGCCATGATGATAAGACAGTGCACATTAAGCATGGTAACCAAATTGTGAAGCTTCCTCACCATTACTCGGAATTAATTACAAAATCTTTGATTTGAGCAGCTGATACAAGTAGACAAGATACGTTCCATCTCATCGGCTTCTTCTTTTGTTGTCAGGAACACATTATATAGATCAAGTGCTGTTTTTTGCTGATGTGAGCGATCATTGATACACATGGCGGAGCTTTCACATTCATAGGTCAATGAACTTATCCTCCCTACACAGTGGGTGCTCAGGAAAACGAGCACATACCAGAGAAAAAGGCCTTTGATAGTGTGGGATAGGTTTTATAGTCATTGCCTCAACAGACAGGCACAGAAGTAGAAATAAATGGTGAAGGTTGAACAACTTAGAATCATGGAATCCCTACAGTGTGGAAACAGACCATTTGGCCCAACAAGTCCACACCAATGCTCCAAAGAGTAACTCACCCAGACCCATTCCCCTACCCTATTACTCTACATTTCTCCTGAATGAATGCACCTAACTTACACATCCCTGAACAGTATGAGCAATTTAGCATGGCCAATTCACCTAACCTGCACTTCTTTGGATTGTGGGAGGAAACCGGGACCACCCAGAAGAAAACCATGCAGACACAGAGGGAACGTGCAAACTCCATACAGACTGGAATCAAATCTGGGACCCTGGTGCTGTGAGGCAGCAATGCCAACCACTGTGCCACCATGCTGGAAGTCTTAGAATACCACAGAACACAATGTGAAACAGAAGTCCACATTGCTCATGGAGGCTTAATAGCTTCCAATGAGTCTAAGGATGAACTAGTAAGAGAGGCAAGGCAAAGGAAGTGAACTAGTTGGAAAGAGTTTAGAGTTTATGTTGAGGTACCAGATAAGAGTAAAGTGGTGGAATTGTACCAGAAAAGGTCCTTGAACATAAAAGCAACTCACCAAGTCCCCTCCAGCAGCAACTCCCACACCACAACCTGTCCCTCCTGGAAAGACACATCAACAGGTGGGAGCACCACCACCTGCAGATCAGTCCACCTCCACGCAACATACCATCTGAATTTGGAATTATATCATAACTCCCTTCACTGGTACTGCTATCAACATAGCACAGATAATTCTTTTCACAAAAAAAAAGACTGCCAATGCTGGAAGTTGAAAACACAAGTAGAAAAACTCAGCAGATCTGGCAGCATCTGTGGAGAGAAAGCAGAGTTAACGTTTCAGGTCCAGTCTTGAAGAAAGGGTCTCTGGACCCAAAAATTCTGCTCTGTCTCCCAGACCAGCTGGGTTTCTCCAGCAGTTTCTGTTTGTGTGTTGTTTGTTGGCTGAGCCACTTTGTGGAAGCTTCCCTTTAGTTACCCCTTCTTGTCATAAATGGATGCAGGGCCATAGTGTTTAGTCTTACTCCTGATCCAAGTATCATTAGTGGAGTAATGTGAATGAATTCAATGAAAATGGGTGCAGCAGCAAAAAGCTGTACAGTGAAGTAGCAGCAGTCAACCTTGATACAAATATTAAACTTCACTGGTGCATGCTCTACTAATGACTTGTCTTCATTCACTGGAACTATAGGATAGGAGACTGAGGGGGCAACCTTATAGAGGTTTATAAAATCATGAGGGGCATAGGTTAGATAGATAGCCAACAGATTAGATTCACAAGAAGAGATTAAGTTAGATTTCCTACAGTACGTAAACAGGCCCTTTGGCCCAACAAATCCACACCGAATCTCTGAAGAGTAAACCACCCAGGTCCATTTCCCTACCATATATTTACCAAGGCTAATGCACCTAGTACCATAGGCACTTTAACATGGCCAATTCACCTAATTTGCACATCTTTGGACGGTGGGAGGAAACCCACGTAGACACGGGGAGAATGTGCAAACTCCACACAGACAGTCGCCCGAGGCTGGAACCGAATCTGGATCCCTGGTGCTGTGAGGCAACAGTGCTAACCACTGAGCCATTGTGCCACCCTCAGCCTTTTGTCACGATAGGGGTGTCAAAAACTAAAGGGCATAGGTTTAAGATGAGAGAAAAGAGATACAAAGTGGTCAGAGAGAGTGTTTGGTACGGGCTGCCAGACGTTGTGGTGGAGGCGAATACAATTTTGCCACTTAGAAATATTTGGACATGGATGGGATAGGCATGGACCAAATGCAGGCAAATGAAGCGAGTTTCATTTTGAAAACTGGGCAGCAAGGACAAGTTGGGCGGAAGGGCCTGTTTCCATGCTGTAAACCTCTAACTTTATCTGCTAGATAATATTGCACAGACGAGCTATCCATGGTGCAATGATTTGACTGAACATGTTCTCTGCCGTTCTTTTCAAACAATCGGTGAAGCTGGGGTCTTGCTTGCCACAAGATCAGCTATAGAAGTAAACTTCAGAATGCTTAAAGTCACAGAATCATAGTGTTATACAGCACAGAAACAGATTCTTCAGTCCAACTTGTCCATGCCAACCAGATCTCCTGTATAAATCTAGCCCCATTTGGTAGCATTTAGCCCATTTCCCTCTAAACCCTTCCTATTCATTGACTCAACCAGATGCCTTTAAAATGTTGTAACCATATCAGCCGCCTCCTGGCAGCTCAATCTATACATGCACCACCCTCTGAGTGAAAAAGCTGCCTCTCAGGGCCCTTTTTAATTTTTCCCCTTTCACCTTAAACCTATGCCCTCTAATTTTGCAGTCCCTCACCTCAAATAGGAAAAGACTTTGCCTATTTACCCTATCCGTGCACCTCATGATTTATAAATCTCTGTAAGGTCACCCCTTAGACTCCGACACTCCAGGCAAAATAGTCCCAGTCTATTCAGCCTTTCCCTATCACTCAAACTCTCCAACCCTGGCAACATGTCAAAATAATATAAATTTCTTCTAAATCGAAGAAGCTTTTCCCAGCACAGTCTCGAAATCTGATTCTGCTCAGAGAGAGAATTCTCAGCACGACAGCACCATATATCTCATGGGATATCAAAAAAGTTAAAATGGGAATAGTTGTTAAAAATGAAACCTATACTTTTATCCATTAAATTGAAGAACTAATGCAGTCAGGCATGATCTCAGTACGGATGTAGGTTGGATCATTTGCTTGATCGTTTATTTCACCAAGTAATAATGAGTAAGTGCAGGGATTTGGTATTTAGTCTAATCCTGGTCCCAGTAATGCTGACTAGGTGTATTGTAAAATAAAAGTAAATCCAGAATTTAAAATAACAATTATTAAGATAACAGAATTTTAAACTTGCAACACACTTGATGTGTAGAATTCTGTCTAGACAGGCTTTGCTCTGAGTTGTCCTCATTCTAGCTGTCCCCTAGTTCTACCCTATCACTTCCCCTTAATGTTTTGATAACTTCCAGCCAATTACATCTTATCATTTTGAATTTCAGGGGGCTTAATCCTAATTGTACTTCCTTTAGTCACCTAACTGCTAATCTCTAGAGTAATCTCTCCAGCTGTCTCTCTTGCCTCCAGCCAAACGTCTGTAAAATCTACCTCTTTGATCATTTTTTTGTTAGCTGTCCTTTATGTCCCCCTTAAATTTGTGCCATGTTTTGTTTCATAATGCTCCTTTTAAAGAGACTTCGTGATGGTAATGAGATCAGCCAGGTAGACCTCAGAGAATGTGAGTTCCCTGATTAGTGATGTTAATCTGGTACAATCAGGGAGCCTGGCTGACAGATAAGAACAGGAGTGTTAGGCAGTAGTGTGGGGGTAATGAAAAAAGAGAAAAAAAACAGGAGTGTAATAGGTTCTGTTCACTCTGAGAGCTGGCTCTTGAGGGAGCTGGACCAGTGTCAAGGACTCTCCTTGTTTGTATCAAGAGGAGGGGACTGATTCTGAACTAGCTGGCCCACAGTCAGTGGGGAAAAAAAGAACAGGAGTGTTCAAGGTTCTATTCATTGTGAGAGCTGACTCTGAGGAAGCTGGATCAGTGTCAAGGGCTCTCCATGTGTAAATAAAAGAGGACTTATTGATGGGATACTCGCCTCTGTGGAATTATTTCCGATAGGCTTTTATTTGTTAGAGTTTATATAATGCCTCTTAATTTAAGAATTGAAGGACAGAATGCCATTCTGATAAAACATTTGGAACCCTACTTTCCAAGGGCCATGTTATCCCTCCAAAGGTGCAATGCCCAGGACCTCTCCTGACATTCAAGTGTGCATTACCCATGGCTTTGTTTGGGGGTGGGGGGTGGGGTGAGGGTGGGGGGGGGGGGGGGGGGGCAATGGGGACAGAATCATAAGACACCTTACGATCTTATGTCACCTTATGTGTTATGATCCTGCTCCACTAGCTACCTGATGAAGGAACAGCGCTCTGAAAGCTAGTACTTCCAAATAAACCTGTTGGACTATAATCTGGTGTTGTGTGATTTTTGCCTTTTATAAAGTAATTCAACACCAAACACAGTACTCTGAGGTGTGAATTGGCCGACATCTATTTTACTGGAAAGTAATATCGTACAAAACTATCACTTGAAGAGAAACACAAGACTCCATTTTAGTTGGTGCATGTTGGTCCCATTTACTTTCTGCGAGTTGCATTTTGTCTCAGGTTCTATGTTGATTCTGTTCGGATGCAGGAGCACTTTTGAGAAGCTGAATTCTTGTTCAACAATCTCAACAAGCTGCCTAACATTAAAGCATTTATTATATCAATGATTTGAACTTGAGGACCTTTTAATTTAAATCTGTCTCTCTTTGTTCTCCCAGCCTTCCAATTTTCAGCCACTGTACTCTCTTCAGAACTAGTTTCAACTTTGACCGGAAAACTGCTGCATGGGATTTAGCTTCCCATTATACACCCCAGCCAATTTAACTTTAACTTTGACTTTAACAAAAGCACCTTGGTTAATTTCTGCTGTGTTCCTCATGCATGTATCATTCACAAGCTGAGAAGGATGAGTGTTGGAGATTTTCCAAAGTCATCTTTGAATATGTGATCTTAAAAGTGCTTGTGTTCAATAAGGGGAGAAGTGTCCAAAGTGGATATAAAACAGAAAAGAAAGATATATATGCTAAAAGTCAAATGTTCCCTTAGATGCAGTTGGGTTATTTTCCAATAGGAACCTTAAGTAGTCTCCTAAATCTTAGAAAATTGTCATTGCCACACAAATTCGGATGCAACTAATTGTTTTTGAAAAAACAAAGACTTGTATTTATAGACCAACTTTCAAGAATTTGGAATTTCCAAAAATGTTTTACAGCCAATAAAGTACTTAGATAGTGATAGCACTTTATAAATGAATGAATTGTGGTAGCTATCTGCGTCCATCCAGCTCCCAATATGTCAGTGATAAGGACCAAATCATTTGTTAGCATGATGTTGATTGAAAGATAAATATTGGTAAAGGCACTGCCTTTCTGTGAAATAGTGTCAGAGGACTTTTGAAATACATCTGAGAGGGCAGATGAGGCTATGGTTTAATGTATTATCTTGGACACCACAACTGCAACAATGCGGCCCTACTTCAGTATTACGTTTGTGGTATCATGCTCAAGTTTGAAATAGATCATGCTCCTAGAACTGTCTGACTTTTTACATGTATTGAAGTTTTTGTTCATAATTTGGTTTAATATGAGTTTTGCTCTTCTGCAGTACAATGCACCTCAACAATGTTGCACAACACTCTGTTCTGGAACAGTGCAGTTCTTCCATTTCTGCATTGCTGTTGATTTCGTGCCAAATTGCAGGTGGAGTTCTTTTCCGTGCAAGAAGCTCACAGTGACTAGGGTCTGCCTCCATGCTGCCTGAGTTACCCTCACCTTTGCACTTACAAGTGACAATGGAGAAGGAACATCCATCTCATCAGTCTTAACTGAAGGAAACAGCTCTTGCAAAGGCTTTAATAAAGAGAGAGCATGCTAAAGCACAACTCCACTTCATTTCCTCTGTGAAACTTTGACTGGGTAGCATGGTGGCTCAGTGGTTAGCACTGGTTCAATTCCAGCCTCGGTGACTGTCTGTGTGGAGTTTGCACATTTTCCTTGTATTGGTGTGGGTTTCTTTTGGGTGCTCCAGTTTCCTCCCACAGTCCAAAGGTGTGCAGGTAGGTGGATTAGCCATGATAAGTTGCCTGTAGTGTCCAGGGATGTATAGGTTAGGTGGACGAGCCATGGGATATGCAGGAATACATATGCTCTTCAGGGGTTTGCTGTAGATTCAACAAATGGACTGAATGACCTGCTTCCACACCGTCAGGATTCAATGATGCCTCCAAACTGACCATACAATCTTACATTACAATACAACCCTCAAATGTTTTTATCTAGTTAAATAAGTTTCTTCCTTTAATCTCTGGGGCATAAAGTTAATTCTTAGATGGTTCCTTTTCTCACATTCCTCCCCCAATCCTCCATTGTAATAGGGTACCCAGCAGCAACCATGAACAAGCAGGCCATAAATGGCAACATTAATTTATATTTTCTTCTTTATGTATGCCACATACCATCATTATTCTGGCCACTAATGCATAAGACTTTTGTTAGTTTGCGTAGATCTGTCCCAGACATGATACAAGGTTCACCAGCAGAAACGTGAAGGCTTGAACCCAATTACCAACAATGGTTGACCTTAACAAACCTGGATTCTGCTGGAATGCAATATTAGCTGCTGTTCATGTCACCTCCATAGATGTCCAGTTTCGAGCTACAAGATCTGTTTTGAATATCTCCAATTTAATAAGTTGTAGCGACAGATACTGGACAGTGCCCTGAGCATAAAGTCAGGATTCTGTTTCCATCAAAACTGTGCAGTGATCGCTCCCACTAATAATATGAAGAGATGCAGCTGTGACAGGCAAATTGGTTTCAATAAAGTCAAATTGGATTTTCCTGTGGGTTGTTTTGTTCACCATTTGCTGCAGACCAATCTGACAGCTCTGCTGTTTAGAATTCAGTCAGTTTGGTCAATAGTGGTGTTAGTGAGCCACATTAAACTCCCTCGCTCTAATTGTATTCTCTGTCCTTATTCCTTTCAATGCTTCTAGTTAATATTCACAATGGAGAATCGCTGATTTGTCAACCAAGGGAAGACTTAAGTGATAATCAACAGATTTTCCTTGTCTATATTTGACCTGATATCAAGAAATTTGCAATTTAGGTCAAAGGCTCCCAGTGTCCCTTTCCGTTGACTGAATTCAATGGTACTATCACCTCTTATGGGTATGTCTTGTTTCTGGTAAAAGTCAAACTCCCAATTTAAGGAAAATGCATCTATTAATGATATGTTCATGATGTAATGCTGATATCAGCCATTACTTGTTATTGAGACTGAGAAGTGTCCAAGATAGCAGTATTGCAGAACTCAGTATTGTGTATAATCCTGCGTAATTAAGAGTTTGCATGAATTTCTGAGAGTCTGACACTGGTCACTGTTAGGTAAGACAGAGAAGTTGACACAGCAAACTGAGCAGAGACAGTACATTCTAAGGAAGTCATCCTTCAGCAGAGCAGGATAGAACACTGAATCTCAAACCTCATGAAAGTTTAACTCAACCATGAGGAATAATCAGCTACGTAAAGACAAATTAAACTAATATCCAGGATGTTGATGGAGGAATGTGAGACTTTGGATGGAGGTTATGTCTTCATGACCAAGGCTAAACCAGCCTTGGCTGACCAGACTATGAGTGAGTTCTCACAATTTTGGCACAAGTCCCCAGATGTTACTGAGGAGAACTTTACCAGGTTAATTCAGTTGGGTCTTGCCTTTTGCATTTCCAGTGCCCAGATCAATGCTGAGTGGTTCAACCTGTATTGTCCTTATCCTTTGTTCCATCCATTTGATACAACAAATGAAAGGTTCATTTGGCCCTTTCAGAGGACATGTAAAAATCAACCACATTACTGCAGATCTAGATTCATATACTGGCCAAACTAAGTCAGGAAATCTGATACCTATCCCTAAAGCAGAAACTTAATCTTGTCATCTTACATTTTAAACTTACTCAGAGTCATAGAGATGTACAGCACGGAAACAGACTCTTCAACTATACTGATCAGATGTCTTAAATAAATCTAGTCCCATTTACCAGCATTTGGCCCATATCCCCCTCAACTCTTCCAGTTCATATATCTATCCAGATGCCTTTTAAGTATTGTAATTGTACCAGCCTCCACCAGTTCCTCTGGCAGCTCATTACATACACACACTACCCCTCTGCTTGAAAACGTTGCCCCTTCGACCCCTTTTAAATTTTTTCCCTCTCACATTAAACCTATGCCCTCTAGTTCTGGATTCCCTCACCCCACGGAAAAGACTTTGTCTATTCACCCTATCCAGCTCATTCAAGATTTTATAAGCTTCTGTAAGGTCACCCCTCAGCCTCCGACACACCAGGGAAAACAGCCCCAGCCTATTCAGCCTCTCCCTATAACTCAAACCCACCAATTCTGGCAACATTCTTGTAAATCTTTTCTTAACCCTTCCAAGTTTCACAACATCCTCCTTTATAGGAGGGAGGCCAGAATTGCACACAATACTCCAAAAGTGGCCTAACTAGTGTCCTGCATAGCCGCAACATGACCTCCCAATTCCTATACTCAATGGTCTGTCTATGATACAAGCAGTTGTGACATGGTCATTTTGATTATTGTTTATTGAGTATGTGATAACCAGTGATGAATTCAATGCTTCATCTCAGTTTTAATTGTATTTTATGATGCCCAGAATGATGATAATCAGCGTATACCATGTGAAATGTCAGAGTATGTGTAGGAAGGGATAAGGATGAGGTTTGAGTCAAATTGATTGTGTGCTTTTTCAGAGAATTATATCATGTTCTAGTCTACTGTGAGAAACCAGAATTTCAAAGGGCTGATGGATGCTTCTGTTAGGAAAACAGAAAATTGATAATCTGGTTGTGTGGGCAGTGAAATCCCTTGGCAGACATTTCACGTCAAAGTGAGAAGAACAAAGATGATAGTTGTTATTGTCTCAGTTGACGTGGGCAGGGAAGCAACTGAAAAATGATGTGTGTCTGCTGGCAAGATCAGCAATGGACATTAGACTCTGGAGACTCTGTAACTGATCAATTTTAATCACCACAGTATCTAATCAAGAAAAAAATGATGGGCCTAAGTTTCCTGGTGGAGGCATCTTAGTGTGCAGTGGGACCAAAAGTGTACCACCTTTTAATGAGATTTAAGGATTGACAAAATCAACTAAGAATTATGTGGGTGAATCAGATATTGAAAGAGAAATAATGAGAGAAAAGTAAGATTAGAATAATAGAGAGGATAAAGGCGGCAGTGACAAGCTAATAAATGTAAAATTGTATTTTCTAAATACCCAACAACCATTTACTACCTAAAGGAATATGGAACCTGTTTCAAAATATTTGCTTCCTTTGAAAAAGAGTTTGATTAGTAGCTATTAATAATTAAAGGGATAGTTATTTATTACAAGAAAAACTCATTGTATTTAGTAGCAGCTCATTATGAAGATGGACCACTGGATCTGAAACATTACCTCTGATTTCTCTCCACAGATGCTGCCAGACCTGCTGAGATTTTCCAGCAATTTATGTTCTTGTTTCAGATCTTCACCATCGTAGTTCTTTTGCTTTTCTTTCCCCAAAGAGAGAGTCAGTGATTTTTGATATTTTCTAATCAATCTGTTCAGAAATGACATTACATATCTCTGGAGAAGGTGGGACTTGAACCCAGACCCCATTACCCAGAGGTAGGGACAGTATCACTGCACCACAATATTCCTTTGCAAAACGGGACAGATTAGAACCAACACTGTCACTGATGGTGATACTGAATAAGCCAGGCCAGATGTTTTTCAAGGTGTGTTGGTGTGGGGAGGTTTGTACAAGGCTTTTCTGGTACAGCTGCCAATGGATGATGTGAGTAACATAGGCGGAGGATCTAAGTCAGATATGTATTTCATTGAGAAAGTTAATGGCTGGAGTTTTCCATCTACATTTTCAAGTGTGGCGGTGAGTGCCATGATACAGGATGACCTCACCACAGTGAATGGAAAAATCCATCGGATCTGGCATCTATCGAATTCTTAAGTGGTCACCCACTGGAATCTTTGGAACATCATTTCCTGGGATGATAATATTTCACTTGATGGAGGTTGCAACCCAATGAGATGCGGTGAACAGCAGCATTGGTTCAGCACTGGCTCTAATGCAATGAGGGGTACGTTGGGTTCCAAGAGATCAATTGTGGGGACTCTCCAGTCCGAGGCACAGATAAATGTTTTGTGGCCAGCAGAGAAAAAGCAAAATGGTGCGTTGCTTCCCTGGTGCCAGGATTAAGGATCTCTCAGAGATGGTGCAGAATGTCCTCAAGGGAGAGAGGGACCAGCAGCAGGTCATTGTACACATTGGAACCAATGACATAGGAAGGCAAAAGGATGAGATTCTGAAGGGAGAACATAGAGAGTTAGGCAGGAATTTAAAAAGAGGATCCTCGAGAGTAATAATATTTGGATTACTCCCTGTGCTGCGAGTGAGTGAGGGCAGGAATAGGAAGATAGGGCAGATGAATGCATGGCTGAGGAGCTGGTGTATGGGGGAAGGATTCACGTTTTTGGACCATTGGAATCTCTTCTGAGGTTAAAGTGACCTGTACAAGAAGGACGGATTGCACCTGAATTGGAAGGGGACTAATATATTGGCAGGGAGATTTGCGAGAGATACTCAGGAGGATTTAAACTAGTAAGGTGGGGTGGGGGGTGGGGCCCAGGGAGATAGTGAGGAAAGGGATTGATCTGAGACGGCTACAGCTGAGAATAGAAGTGAGTCAAACAGTCAGGGCAGGCAG
>NC_057719.1:73347066-73459545 GCF_004010195.1 Chiloscyllium plagiosum
GCAGCTTAATGTTCCAGGATACAAATGCTACAGGAAGGATAGAAAGGGAGGCAAGAGAGGAGGGGGAGTGGTGTTTTTGATAAGGGATAGCATTACAGTTGTGCTGAGGGAGGTTATTCCTGGAAATACATCCAGGATTTGGGTTGAACTGAGAAATAAGAAAGGGATGATCACCTTATTGAGATTGTAGTATAGACCCCCTAATAGTCAGAGGGAAATTGACAAACAAACTTGTAAGGAGATCTCAGCTATCTGTAAGAATAATAGGGTGGTTATGGTAGGGGATTTTAACTTTCCAAACATAGACTGGGACTGCCATATTGTTAAGGGTTTGGGTGGAGAGGAATTTGTTAAGTGTGTACAAGAAAAGTTTCTGATTAAATATGCGGATGTACCTACTTTTGGGAAATAAGGCAGTGCAGCTGACTGAGGTGTCAGTGGGCGAGCACTTTGGGGCCAGCGACTATAATTCTATTTGTTTTAAATAATGATGAAAAAGGATAGACCAGACCCAAGAGTTGAAGTTCTAAATTGGAGGAAGTCTAATTTTGACAGTATTAGGCAAGAACTTTAGAAAGCTGATTGGGGGCAGATATTCGGAGGTAACGGGACGGCTGGAAAATTGGAAACCTTCAGAAATGAGATAACAAGAATCCAGAGAAAGTGAAAGGAAAGGCTGGTAGGTATAGGGAATGCTGGATGACTAAAGAAATTGAGGGTTTGGTTAAAAAAGAAGAAAGCATATGTCAGGTATAGACAAGGTAGATCAAATGAATCCTGAGAGTATAAAGGAAGTAGGAGTATATTTAAGAGGGAAATCAGGATGGCAAAAAGGGGACATAAGATAGCTTTGGCAAATAGAGTTAAGGAGAATCTAAAGGGTTTTTACAAATACATTAAGGACAATAGGGTAACTAGGGAGAGAATAGGTCCTCTCAAAGATCAACAAGACGGCCTTTCTGTAGAGCCACCGGAGATGGGGGAGATACTAAACGAGTATTCTGCATCAGCGTTTACTGTGGAAGAGGACATGGAAGGTATAGACTGTAGGGAAATAATTGGTGACATCTTGAAAAATTTCCATATTAAGAGGAGGAAGTGCTGAATGTCTTGAAATGCATAAAAGTGGATAAATCCCCAGGACCTCATCAGGTGTACCCAAGAACTCTGTAGGAAGCTAGGGAATTGATTGCTGGGCCCCTTGTTGAGATATTTGTATCATCGATAGTCACAGGTGAGGTGCCAGAAGTCTGGAGGTTGGCTAACGTGGTGCCACTCTTTAAGAAGGGTGGTTAGGGCAAGCCAGGGAACTATAGACCAGTGAGCCTGACGTCGGTGGTGGGCAAGTTGTTGGAATAGGGTTTTTTGAAGAAGTAAGAAAGAGGATTGATGAGGGCAGAGCAATAGATGTGATCTATGTGGACTTTAGTAAGGTGTTAGACAAGGTTCCCCATGGGAAACTGATTAGCAAGGTTAGATCTCATGGACAACAGGGAGAACTAGCCATTTGGATACAGAACTGGCTCAAAGACAGAAGACAGAGGGTGGTGGTGGAGGGTTGTTTTTCAAACTGGAGGCCTGTGACCAGTGGAGTGCCATAAGGATCGGTGCTGGGTCCATTACTTGTTGTCATTTATATAAATGATTTGGATGTGAGCAGAAGAGGTATAGATAGTAAGTTTGCAGATGACACCAAAATTGGAGGTGTAGTGGATAGCGAAGAAAGTTTCCTCAGATTACAATGGCATCTTGAACAGATGGGCTAATGGGCTGAGAAGTGGCAAATGGAGTTTAATTTAGATAAATGTGAGGTGCTGCATTTTGGGAAAGCAGATCTTAGCAGGACTTATACACTTAATGGTAAGGTCCTAGGGAGTGTTGCTGAACAAAGAGACCTTGGAGTGCAGGTTCATAGCTCCTTGAAAGTGGAGTCGCAGGTAGATAGGAGAGTGAAGAAGGTGTTTGGTATGCTTTCTTTTATTGGTCAGAGTATTGAGTACAGAAGTCTTTTCCCTGGGGTCGGGGAGTTCAGAAATAGAGGGCATAGGTTTAGGGTGCAAGGGGAAAGATATAAAAGAGACCTAAGAGGCAACATTTTCACGCAGAGGCAACATTTTCACGCATGTGTATGGAATGAGCTGCCAGAGGAAGTGGTGTTGGCTGGTACAATTACAGCATTTAAAAGACATCTGGATGGGTATATGAATAGGAAGGGTTTGGAGGGATATGTGCTGGCAGGTGGGACTAGATTGGGTTGGGATATCTGGTTGGCATGGACGGGTTGGACCAAAGGGTCTGTTTCCATGCTGTACATCTCTATGACTCTGACTCTAACATCAAAGGTAAAAGCAGTGGGTGAGGAAGGCCACCAGTTTTCAGTGGGACATGGGGTGGGGGAGAATCATGGAGTTGTAATTCTAGGCAGAGGAGGGTCAGGTGATTTGGAAGGAAAGGCAAAGTGTGACTTTCAGTGGCTGCCCCCTGTGCCCCTGATCATTCCACACTGGGCCAGAGCTCCCTCCCTCCCTCCCTCCCTCCCTCCCTCTACATCAAGATAGTCAGTTTTATCAATCTGCAGGATTGCTGGGTTAATCATGGAAATGGTGAGAAAAGTGGATACTAATCAAGCACTTTAGGGTCTTAGACATCAATGAGACAGAAGCTTGGACTCATCCAGGACTTAATTCTTATGGTGGTGGGACAACAGCCGATATGTCCCTCACTCCTAACCTACCCACCATTTTTCCCCTTCCAACACCTTCCCTGCCCCTTTCTTGGGAGCAGGTGACTCCCCTGAATGTGTGAGATGTGGACAGTCATGACGAAGAGGCCAGTTATATATTTCAGAATATGAGCTGATCCTCTGGCATGGTGCTATCATCTCGAGGCCATGCTGTAAACTTTGCATCCTATCCATCGATCCCATCTCTCTTCCTGGATACTGAACCTATTTCTTATGCTCCACCAGACAATCTGCAAACCTTAAGGTTCCTAGTTGACCTGAGCTTCCAACCCCATATTTTGGTCAGCACCAAGACTATCTGTTCTTACCTTGGGAATATTGCCTGCCTTTAACTCATTCCATTTGCTGCTGAAACCATTATCCTTGCCGTTGCTCTCTCCTTATGCAAATATCTGATTGCTCTCCTGGCTGGCATCCAACCTTCTATCTTTGTCTAAATCTAAGCTCAGCTAAAAAAAATGTTGCTGATGTCATCACTGGTACCAAGTCCCCTTTGCTATTTGCATATCAATTGAACCTTACAAAGACGTCAGCTGATGGGCATGAGCTGGGGATTCACTTGTGCCCCTATTAATAGGAACAGATGGTCGCTGTGTGGATTGAATTTAATGATGCACATTTATCATGTATGTTTCTATAAATAAAAGCTTCCTATTATGTAGAGTCGAAGTTCCAATTGTGTCACTTCTTGGACGGTGATTTTAAAGTGTATCATTCACTCACCACGCTTTGAACTCATTGCCCTACATTGAGTCCAGGTCCAGAACATCTCAGTGTTCTGTAGGGGAAACAACCCTTTAGTGGTGATGTCACTGGACTCGTAATCCTGAGACCCAGGTTAATGTTCTGAGAACATGTTCAAAATCCATGGTGGAGATTAAAATCAGTTCATAAATTTGGAATATAAAATAACCTTGACAAGAGTCATCCAAACCCATCTGTAATTCCGTTTAGAAATGAAATCAGCCACCCTGGCTTACCTGTGACTCCAGAGCCATAGCAATAAAAATCACGCAACATCAGATTATAGCTACCTGATGAAGAAACAGCACTCTGAAAGCTTGTACTTCCAAATAAACCTGTTGGATTAGAACCTGGTGTTGTGTGATTTCTAATGTCCACCCCAGTCCAATACTGGCACCTCCACATCATGGCTGTCAAAAATGGCTGTGCAATGCTGCAAGGGGAGGTGGTAGAAACAGATAGGATAAAAAAAAGTAAAACGGATTAAGATTCACCTGTGAATAGAGGGAAACAGACCAAGTGCAGGCGGAGGGGATTAATTTAAAATGGCACCATGGTCGGCACAGACATGGTGGGCTGAAGGACCTGATCCTTTGCTGTGATTTATGTTCCAAGACGCTCAGTACAAAGGGAATTAGGGATCGGCAAAACATGCTTGCCTTGCTACCAACCCTCACAGACCGTCAAAGAAGTTTTTTTAAAAAATCCCTCCATAGCTGCTGCCATGTCTTTCAGCCTGACAGCCCCTCAAGTTCTCTATGTTCTTCTAATTCTGGCCTCTTGGGCATCCTTCACATCCATGACACCACCAGCTCTCTTCTCTCCTCCTTTGAAATGCTTGTGATCACCTGTTCTTGCTATCTACTGTAACGTCTGTTTAAGTGGAGCAGTGTCAAATTGTTTGAGAATGTTCAGGCAAAGTACCTGAGACAGTGTCCCAGTAAAAGATGCAATGTAAATGCAAGTTGTATAGATTTGTCTGATAAATTGCAGCACTTTGAATGAGTTATTAATAGATTTGTACTGTTTACCCACATCTCTCTCATGTTTGCTGCTTTTGATTTCCAACATTTGGCAGGATTTGTATTGTATTAGTACATTTGTTATTTACTCGTCTATGCTGCTACTTTGATTCACAACTTTTTTAAATTCACTCGTGTGATAGGTGTCACTGGCTAGGCCAGCATTTATTGCCAATCCTTAAGGACAATTAAGAGGAAACCACATTGCTGTGAAAATGGAGTCAAATATAGGCCAGATCAGGCAAGGATGACAGATTTTGTTCACTTAAGGACATTAGTGAACAAGATGGGTTTTTGTAACAATTGACAGTGATCCTATGCTCACCATTAAGCTAGCTTTTTATTCAATTCAAATTTGACTATCAGCCATGTTGAGATTCAAAACCATGACCCTAGAAAGTTTGGAGAAAGTGAGGAAGACTATACCCCAGAACGTTAGCCTGGGGTTCGAGATTACTAGTCTAATGACATAACCACGACATTATAGTCTCTCCCATAAACATATAAAATTGTGGCATAAACTGATCAATGAATTGTACATGAATGAGTGCCCAATTTGATCTGTGACTTCTCCCTTTGACAACAAACCTCTTCCCAGTTTGGTACTGCCTCACCAGCATAGAGTAATGATTTGAAGGTCTAGTTTGGAGAGAAATGCAGACCTGTATTCCGTACACTCACTGTTGGGACGGGTGACATTAGGGCTAATTGGCTCCTTACCTCCAGCAGTGACAGAGCCTACCAAACCTAGCTTCAGTACCAGTAGATACCAAAGTGCTGACCGGCAAGCTTCCCATCCAATCAGGATCGTTGCCATTGAAATCCTGCACTGCCTGAGGTGGTCAGCCAATCAGAAGCCAGCAGTGTTACTAAGCTTTGCAGCATTGGTGGAGGTCCAGGCTGTGCAGCCAATAAGGAACTGCACTAGTGAGCCACTCGGTGTCTTTTTACAGGTGTCCATGTGCTGGGGGTTGCAGGGAGGGGTCGCGCGGTCAGTGGAGCAAGGTCAGGCTGTGTGGTGAAACGGTTAAAAATTATGTCCCAATACATGTGTGAATCTAACCGGGCCTCTTGGTCGTTTGTTCTGTGTCAGACTACTCTCCTACGAACCTGACCTTGAGAATTTTTTAAAACAGGCTGCCATTCCTATTCCCAATTGTGCCAAACTGGAGCAAAAGGGAGGGGTCCCCTCCCCCTTACACCCAGCAGGTAGATCATTGCTTTTGCCTGCTGGGAAGGTAGATATTAAGCTGGTGGCGGGTTTAGGGCCTCACCTTGACGCCTTGAAGTAGTTGTTAATTGTTAATGAAAAGTCCTGAATTGATGGCGGATCAAAAAGTTATTCCATGGGCTGTCTTGCCCAAAATTTATTTGCCAAATTGGTAAGAAGGAGGCGAGTACCTCTCTGGGGCTGATTCATCCAATTATTGGCCCTTATCCATACTGGCAGGGGGCAAATTGACCCAAGGCTGTGGGCCTACATCTTAGCCCAATGATGTTGCAGTTTGACAAGTACCACCAGTGAGCCTTATAGTTCTCTTCTAAACTTGTGCCTTCACAATATCACAGCTGCGTTTTCTGTATCTGAATGAATCAGAACAGAAAAAAGTTGTTTAAAAAGGCAGAAGAAATTAGGGGCAGATGAGGCAGAGTTCTTGGTTGGTGGGTAGCAATTGGTAGGATTTGAACTGTGCTGCAAGTTATTCATTTCAAAGCTGCAAAGCACCACTTTAAGAAACACGTCATCTCAAGAAATCCTGTTCACAGTCAGCATGTATGTTGGATCTGACAAATAAGTAACAACATATAAAGTGAGTATAGAGCAGTGAACTGGATTTTTATGTGTGGGGCAGTGGATTCAATCTGGCATTGTTGAAATTGAATCTGAAAAGGGAGATCAATACTTCATCCTGGCTTTTTATGTGGAGAACAGAGTGTGACTAAATCCAGGGATGAAAGGCAGAAGCCTCTTTGAGCTTTTATGTGTGGCTGCCTCAGTCATTTTAATCGTGAATCAAATTCAGATGAAAGTTGCACCAGCCAAATAAATAGGCCCAGATTTGATCAAATATCTGAGTGAATTAATCTTGACTGAGATGGCAGTGGTAATTTGATAATTTATTTCAATGTTTCTGGGAGGAGAGAAAGAAAATGAGCAAGAGTTCCTTCTCTTGGTCACTCTGCAGCAACCACGACTGAGCAACGTACTTGTGGAGACATTGAGGGCGCATTGGTTAGGATTTGCCTCTCCTGGGGTAAACTGTGTCAGCTTCAGTAACCTAGGCTCATATACGGGCAATTCTGAGGCAGGGTCACTGGACCCGAAATGCTAACTCTGATTTCTTTCCACAGATGCTGCCAGACCTGCTGAGATTTTCCAGCAATTTCTGTTTTTGTTTCTGAATTCCAGAATCTCCAGTTCTTTCAGTTTTTACTTGGTCGTTTGTTTGATTTATTGGAGTCACATGTACCTAAGTACAGTGAAAAGCTTTGTTTTGCGAGCAGTACAGGCAAATCATAGCGAACAAGGACACACAGATCATAGGTCGCTTAGACAGAGCGAGACATACAAGGTTACGGTGGCACAGGAGGTGCACAGAGCAAGATACTTAGAAATTAGGTTTAAAAGTGTGAAACGGTTATAAGAAATGAGAATAAAATATGCTGTAGAGAGCTCACAGAGTCACTCGGTGTCAGTGCTATCTTTAATCTCCCTGTGGGATCATACAGTCACTGTCTTCAAGGCTGAAAAGAGTAGACAGGGTTAAAGAAGAGCAAAAGCTGAACCAATTTTGCTATTCATTTGACACTCAGGGTTTACGTACATTCCAAAGTGATGTTGCACAGGTACATAAAAAAAAAGTCATGGCCGAACCCTTTGATTTTTAAGTTGAGGTGTTGTTACGGATAGGTTGTTAGTGTGTTGTACAACCAACATCTCACTTTGTCCTCGCCATGAATCCAGAAGCAGACAGTGAGTGAGGACATGTCTTCTTTACTCCCTCTGTGTGAGGACCTTAATTTGGAATCATTGCAACAACACTGTTAAATGAGAAGAAGGGTTTTGATTCCAGTCTTCGATGTAAATGAATACAGCTCAGCACAGGTACATTTGCAAACATGGAAGGAGAGATCAAATCAAAAAGATAAAGATATTATTCAACTGCCAACAACTTAAATAGAAGAATAACCAAGTGGATTCAGTTGACCATTGACCTTGCTTTTAAGACTGGGTCTAAACATTCAACAACTAGAATTAGCACACTGCAGTTCTTTAGTGGGAGCGTTTGATTGGGGTAGCCTGCAGTTGAGAAGTTGTTGGCAGTTTTTTTCTCTTTAAAAAAATGACTTGAAGGTGGTCTTTGGATTTTTGTTTTGCTGCAATTGAACTTCTGTGTCACTGTTTTTGCTGAAGAAAAGTTGAATACTTACAGAGAGCACAATACAACATTTAAAAGGCATCTGGATAGGTACATGAACAGGAAGGGTTTAAGGATTTTTAAAATTTATTCATTAGTGGGATGTGGGTGTCGCTGGCTGGGCCCAGCATTTATTGCCCGTCCCTAGTTGCCCTTGAGAAGGTGGTGATGAGCTGCCTTCTTTAACTGCCATTGTCCCACAATACCCTTCGGGAGGGAATTATGTCAGGCTGTTGTTTGACAGCTAACCCAAGTTTGGCCAAGATTAGACTTTATAATTTGGAAATGAACTCCATGCTGCTTTCTGGTTTTGAACATTGTTTCATTGTATGCAAGTGCAACACTTGTATCCACTGATTGGATGCAGAAATGCAGACATCAACTAACCATCCAGACAATGAGACTAACAAGTTTAGAAAATGAAATAACTTGCAATTAGATGTTACTGTACTCTGAACATCCCAAAACTCTCTTGCAACCAATGAAATAGCTTGAAGTATTGGTAACACAGCTCCAAACCCCATTACTGATTAAATTCTTCTGCCACATTAGAGAATTTGCCAAACCTCAAAAAGGAACTCCAAGAGGTCCTTGCAGCTTTGTCCCGTTCCGGCATTAGTTTCACAAACTATTCCTTGACATTATGCCTACTGGATTGCTATACTTTGATCTTAATTTTGTTCACCTATTTCAGCCTAGTATGTCTTGAAAGTCATTAACATTTGGTATAAAGTTGGTGTAACTCGCAAAGTAAAAACCAAAGGATCTGAAGATGTTGGATATCAGAAACAGAAATTCCTGGAAAGTGGCAGCACGTCTGGCAGCCTCTGTGGATTGTAACTTATAGTTCTACTGTGTTGGAGTTTTCCTTAGAGTTCCCTATGTTTCTGTGGCATGTTAGTATTCCAGTTCCGTCAGTAGTTTACATGAGATGATGACTGTACGGCTGCTTTAGGCTTCTGAGAAGCTTCTGGAAGATTATTATGTGCAGTCACACGATTATGGCAACCATGTTTGTTGGGCTATTTAATTTGCTTTTAAAACCATCAGTAAATACATATACAGATATGAATTGACATTGTTTTGAAGAAAATCATAGTGACATGATGTAGCAAGCTGTATGACCTTAGCTTGGAGTGCACTTCATTGTCTGTTGCTCAGCATTTCTTCAGTCACTTTAATCAGCATTAACAGGCATTTTGAAATCCATAATTGAATTTAGCACAAAATATAACTTGAGTATTAAGAAAGATTTCAAAAAATGATGTTGGGAGATTTCAGGAGCTCAAGACTTAAGTGTACGTATGTTTTGTAATGTATCATTTACAATGTCATTAATTTCAGCAGAAAGGTGTACTCAGTTATAAACTGAAGAAATACTTCAGTGTTTTACAGACACACTGGGTGACAAGTTGTGTTGACGGTTAACTTATCAAAACTGGGTTGGTAAAGTGCTCTCATGTATTCCAAAATGAAATTAAAAGGGGAGGTAAAGGAATCCATTAGAATTCCCAATCTTGGTTAAACTTTAACTCGCTTGTTAACAAAATTGCAAAAATAAATGACTTAGGTCACCTTGGTGCTTTTGGCCTGTTCATCAGACCATGCTTCAGTCTTTCAATTATGTAGTTCCCTGGTTGTGTTATTATTAATGTTCACAGATTATCCTTGGTCATTTGATCTAGTTGTAATCATGATACTAGTAGTCTACAGAATGCTTAAAATATAATGCTTATCTTTGGATAAGAAACATTGTAAGAAATAACACAGCAAAGGATTTGTAAATTAGGCATTCTAAACTCACTTGTGAATAATGAAGGTTTCTCTAGAAACCAAGTTGCTTGAAACATGTTTATTTAATTGTGTTTCCTTTGCTTATTTTGTAAATCAAAAAATAAACACGAAATGCCAATCTGTCCTTTGTTCCCATTGAGATGTTACTTGTCATAACTATGATAATGACGATAAGCACACGGAAAATGTGTTCAGTCAGGCCTGAAAGAGCATGAGACTAGCAGCTGTAACATCTCAACCACAAATATCATGTCTGTTGTGGTGTTGGTCTTGACAATTACTATGTTTAACTGTAGGCTACTCAGATATGGCTGTTGATTAGGGTGGGGAAGAGACAACTCAATGCAATAAACTTTGGTGATCCTTACGAGGTCAATTTATCTTCTAAACCAGGGTTGTTAACAAAACAAGCAATTATGCTGAGTGAACATCCAGTCTGCTTGTAAATAATGCAAGGAGCCATGTTACTGCTGTTCTACTTGCAATATAAGAAATGAAAAAATAGAAAAGCAAAAGGAGATGGTGGAACTGGACTTGTCAGCCCCGTGCCCAGATTGACCCTTGGTCTGACAATGACTCCAATTTAAATTTATCCAACTTGTGTTCAAATTGTTCCATTATCTTTCATTTCCCGTTCTCTGTAAGCTCAGCCCACCTTACAGTCTCCTAAGATCCCTGCATTCCACCAGTTCTAGACTCTTGATTATCTTTTTTTTAAATCTTTGGTGTCTGCGCTTTCATCTGTTTCTGTCCCAAGTTCTGGAATTCTCTATCTGAATGTTCATAGCCCCTCCCCCTCTCCCTCCAGCTTTAAATCAATCCTTAAAACGTACCTCTTGGAAAAAGCTTTTGGTCACCTGTCCTAATATCTCCCCATGTCTGACAATGTTCTTGGGATGTTTTACATGTTGGGATATTAATTCACTGTTGTTGAATAAAACGTTTAAAAATGTGGAATGATAGGAGCCCATATCTGCAGTTTGCAACTCACTACTGGATCAGCTTTGACTTATGTAATGGCTCCTGGAATAAAACAGGCTTTTCAGTGGTCCAGATAATTAGTTGTTCTTTGTTCCTTCTTGTGTTGTGACAGTCATTTATGTCCCCGATGGATACAGACTACTTCGCAGCAACCTTATACTATAGTGTTAATGGTGTGATGTTCAGGCGATGTGAGGAATATCCTGGGGCATTTGGCTTTTAAATATTGTTCATTCTATTTCAAATTGAGATTGTTTTTGAAATTGATGTCAGATATTTGGCAATTTATAACTAAAGAAGTTCATAAACAAACGCACCTTATATGCTACAGCACCCCAAATCTGGCTCTCAAAAGTATTTATAATGTTTCCTTGCAACAATTTTAATTGGCTAAAATTTGAAAATAACTTCCAAAGCCTGTCCATCACCTGCACAGCACAAAGCTGGATAGCTGGTTTGTGTTGCTGAGTGATGTCAACAGCGTGGGTTCAATTCCCACATTGGCTGATATTACCATAAAGGTCCTGCCTTCTCAACCTTACCCCTCTCCCGAGGCGTGATGATCCTCAGGTTAGACTCATCATCAGTCTTCTCTCTCGAAAGTGTGTGCTCTGTGACTATGGCAACGTTACATTTACAAGGCAGGAGTGTAGTGGAATACTTCTCACTTGCCTGGAAGAATGCAGCTCTTACAATACTCAAGAAGCCTTGCATCACTCAGGATGATGCAGCCTCCTAAATCAGCATCATATCCACCACCTTCAGCATTCTCTACTACGAATGCTCAGTGACAGTGTGTACCTTCTATAAAATGCATAAAAATTCACCAAAGTTTATTAGACAACATCTTCCAAATGCATGACCATTTTCTCCTAGAAGGGCAAGGGCAGCAGATGTATAGGGACACCACCAACTGCAGGTTTCTTTCCAAGGCACTCCCCATCCTGATTTGGAAATGTATCCTATAGTGCCATTGAGTCAAAATCATGGAACCCCCTCCTTATCAGCACTGTGGGTGTAGCTACATCAAATGGACAACATCAGTTCAAGAAAGTTTCTCACTGGCATCTCTTCCAGGGCAATTATGGATAGATAATAAATAGCTGGTCCAGCCAGCAAAGTTCCAGGCCTCTGAATGAATGGGAGAAAGTACAGAAAAATGTCTTACATTATTACAGAGACTATTAGGAACACACTCAGTTCAAGTCTGTCTCCTACAAACTCTTGCTTTACTCTGAACGAGTTCCTGTGATATCTTCACAATGAGTGGTGCTTACAGCACTCTATCAGGGCGTATCGTATTTATTACCTTTTGTACTCGTAAACAGCAAGAATGATCATGGAACAGATTGATTTACGTAAAATCCTTCTGATTCACTTATATTGTTTAGAGAAAAAAATTTGCTGAGCTTACCTGTTCTGGCCTCCAGCCAAATCCAGACCCATGGTAATGTGCCTGAATCTTCACTGCCCTCAAAGAACAATTAGCAATAGGCAACACATTGCCAGTGACACCTGCATCCGATGAAAAGAATAATAAAAACTTGATTTTGAATGGGGAAATTCACATTTTCAACGTGCAATGTCCAGAAAATCAAACTGGATAGCAAAAGACTTTGTTTTTATTTTTTTATACTACAGTGATAAGCAGAAGAATGAAAACTTTTTACCTCTTTGAATAAATATCCATAGACTGCAAAGTCATCATTAATATTCAGGCCCTACTCCATCTATCTGTTACTGTATTCTACATAAGCGAATTCCTGACCCTTGTGTCTATCATGGAGTTACAAATCAGACCAGAATTGATGAAATGCAGCCTCTGGAACATGCTGCGGATTCTGCTGAATTTGCATATGCACTGTTCCTCTGTGGCCCTTTGCAGACCTTTCCAAGGCTGCACTGATCATCAAAGAGTTTTGCCAGCCATGGTTCTTCACCGACCATCACAATTCTAACCTCAACTCATCCTCATCCCATCATCTCCCAGCTACAGATATTTTTCCAGCTCAGAGACTTCCATTCATAAAAATCACCATCATTGTCCTTTTTTGAAAACTTACCATTCAGTTCAAACAGTCTGTCCTGGCTTTTATCATCTACGTAACCTGCAGGTCTAATTTCAACATCCTGCTGTGCCTAATTTTCTTTGTCTTCTTTTATTTTTAGATTAGATTACTTACAGTGTGGAAACAGGCCCTTCGGCCCAACAAGTCCACACCGCCCCGCCGAAGCGCAACCCACCCATACCCCTACATCTACCCCTTACCTAACACTACTGGCAATTTAGCATGGCCAATTCACCTGACCTGCACATCTTTGGACTGTGGGAGGAAACCGGAGCACCCGGAGGAAACCCACGCAGACACGGGGAGAATGTGCAAACTCCACACAGTCAGTCGCCTGAGGCGGGAATTGAACCTGGGTCTCTGGCGCTGTGAGACAGCAGTGCTAACCACTGTGCCACTGTGCCACCGTTTCCTTCAGCCTCTCATCATTTTTAAACATAGGCTTTAATTTTTAATGCTAGTCATATACTTTTTCTTTACTAGAGCTACTACTTATTCCTATTAGCTGTATTTCCTGAATCAGAGATCCCCATAGTTTTGTGGGTAACTGACTCTTCCAAGAGATCCATCTTCCTCAGTCATTGGTCACTTTTGGCGTATTTTTCACACTAATTCTGGCACCATTTTACTACCCCACATTCCCCTTCCCTGTCATTCTTCTCTTGCCTTCACACTCTTTGCTGCTCCTTTTTAAATCTAATCCACATTGTCCCTTCCCTACTTTCCCCTATGGGCTGATGTACTGAATTTGTTTTTGTTTAATTCAGGAGATTTCAGTGTTTGACTTTGATGAGATCTTTGATTTGGCAACGTCTGCGCAATGTCTGCTCACCGTTGCTTCATCTGTTGTTGGAGTTACGATCAAAGACAGCGGGTGATTGAATGGGGCCCCTCTACACAGTCACCATTTTGTGTTTTGATGGGGACAGGGTGGCAGAATTGGGCAATGTTGGGTTGTTGTGCCAAAGATTGGCCGGTGAGCTCAAGTGCACATTCTGGCAGTGACCACTGGATAGTGACCAGGAAGGACCTTGGATGATTATTTTCCCCAGTCCTTGCTAGCTACTTTTGGGGGCTGCTGAGGCTATGTGTAGTTTCTCTGCTGTTCCTCTGACAAAAGTGGTGCGGACCAAATCCAACCTTCAATCTTCTGATTTGCATTGATCAGTTACTTGGCAACTGAGCACGAAAGGCAGAATACTCTGATCTACTGCAATCATGTTAATTTCAGTATTGACTTGGAATAATTCCAGTTGTATTGTTCATCTTTCCACAGTTCTTAATCTTCAAGTTACATAAAAAAATTGGATCTGCAGTCCACAAAGAATTCAGTGCAACTCTCAATAAATTATAGGATTTTCCGCAAATATTTTTATTGGATATGGTTATGTTCATGACTCAATCTTATAGATTTTTCTGATTTGTTGTAATCGATGTTATTTAACTGCTATTTGTAAAAATTGTAAAGCTCTTTTAAAAATACTTTTCTGGAACTAAACACCAGGGATTATTTCCTCACTTGGCAAGGAATTGACATTTATGTGCAATATGAGGCAATGTAATGTCAGCAAGGTTTGAACAGACCTCTGCTGTACCATAACAATCTCACTTTCATTTACTCCTAGTGTCTCCATGAGATTGCCTGATCACAGGATGCGATCCAGAATCCAGGCTTATTAAAAGGAGTAATTAAACAGCAGCAGCAGTTCAGCATTGCCAATGGCCTTTGTTGCAATATTTAATTTTCAACTCCTTCATAGAGAAACAAAAGACCCCACTCAATTCCAAAGCAAAACTTGTAGCAAGCTTGAGGATCTGTTCTGGACATGCGCTTCTCCATCAATGGGATAGGAATTTCTGAGCAGCCAAAAAGCTCTCCACCTCAGTAAGGAGCTGACGTTCAGACCGTTTCCCCACAATTCAGGACCATTAGAATGGGATCCTCAGACAAAATTGTCATTTACAGTAAGTTTCATAGAACGCAGAATCTGTCTTCAAATATCTTTTGCATTTTCAGAACAAGTGAATTGAACACATTCGAAATAGATAAAGTTACAATGAAGCCATTTGTATGGCAAGGATGATTAAATTCACATTTTTTTGAATGGCAAAATTTTCCTACCCGTGTTACCCTATTTAAAATAAATGAGTTCAAATAATCCTAATCATAAAATGTAGATTTCGGTCTATTTGCAGCAAACTCAAATTAATTCAATTCCATGGATTAATACATAATTTATTTGGTACACAACCTTTGGCTTGAGATTGGGGCAGTATGGCGGCTCAGTGGTTAGCACTACTGCCTGACAGTGCCAGGGACCCGGGTTTGACTCCAACCTCAGGCGACTGTCTGTGTGGAGTTTTTACATCCTCCCTAAGTCTGCATGGATTTTTTCCGAGTGCTCCAGTTTCCTCTCACAATCCAAAGGTGCGCACATTTAGGTGAATTGGCCATGCTAAATTGCCCATAGTGTTCAGGGATATGTAGGTTAGGTGCATTAGTCAGGGGTAAATGTAGGATAATAGGGTAGGGGAATGGGACTGGGTGGATTACTGTTCGGAGAGTCAGTATGGACTTGTTGGGCCAAAGGGCCAGTTTCCACACTCTAGGGATTCAATAATTCTAATATTTTGTAAATAATTCATTTTTAAGTTCTTCATTATGAAGATTTGAAGATTGTAAGAAACAATGAGCAGAATTTTGGTTGCATTTATCACAGATTAATAATTAATAAATCAATTGAGCCATGTAGAAGCTTTTGGTTCAGAGAAGTGCCTTGGTGATACAGGAACAAGCTCCTTATGGATACAAGCTCCCATTCTGCTACTATATTTGTAGCATCACCTACCAAATGATTACTCATTAACACAATGTTCAAGAATTGACATTTCTGATGCGAGGCATCTCCCACACTGAAATTAATTGAAAGTTAGGTTGAAGATTGTGCTGAGCCCCATGTTTTGGAGGGAGATTGTATGTATATAGGAGTAGTCATTCAGCAGGTCAAGTCTGCCATGCAGTATAACCAGGGCTGCTCATCCACAAATGCCTACATCCCCATTATCCCTTTTCGTAATTGGTCATCAAAAATCTGTCACACTCTACTTCAAACATACTCAAAGACTCAGCTTCCACTGACCTCCCTGGGGCAGGGAATTCCAAAAATTCACGATCCTCTGAGTAAAGAAGTTTCTCCTCATTTCTTTCCTAAGTGGGTTCATTCTTGTTTTGAAATTGTGTTCGGTGGCTCTGGGCTCCTGAACCAGGGAATCAAAACCTGTCCTTCATCTACTCTGTCTATCCCTTTGAGTATTTTGTAGGGTTCAGTGAGATCACCCCTCATTCTTCAAACGTCTGGAGTCTAGCCCATTTTCCTTAATCTCACTTCATAAGATAGTCCTGCCAGCTCGGGAACAAGTCTGTTGAGCCACATGAAGACACTGAGACATGCATTTATTAATGTATGAAGAGAAAGTTAGCTGTGGTGGAATGGAGCAAATGGAACAAATGTTGGTTAGGTACTGGTCAGTATCTAAAGAAGTCTTGCTTAGATTTTAAAAAATACATATTTTTAAAGGAAAACACGAAGATTGAAAGCCACGGCTAACAAGGGATTTAAAGATTGTATTACATGAAAGGAGAAAGCTTAGAAAATTGCAAATAAACATTTTCAGTCCAAGGATTGGCAGAATTTTAAAATTCAGGAAAAAGCAAAAAAAACCTAATTTTTAAAAAATAAAGTAGAATACGAAAAAAAGCAATAAACCTAAAACAGATGATAAATACTTCTATATATATGTGAAAAGAAAAAGATTAGGATAGACAACTGTTGATCCATTACAGGCAGAGGCATAAGAAATTAAAGTAGGGAAATAAAGAAATGGTAGAGAAGCAAAATATGCATTTTGTGCCTGTCTTCACAGATTGTGATGAAATGAAATAATTATGTCTCAAGAGTCTTGTGACCAATGTGGATTTGAAAGAAATTAGTTTTTGTAAAAATGTAATGGAAAAATTAATAGGACTGCAAGTTGACATATCCCCTAGGGCTGAGTGTTGAATGAGGTGGTCATAGAGATAGAGATGCATTGGTAATCATCTTCTAAATTGTATTAATTCTGCAATGATTGAAAGATTACAAATGTAACCCGACTGCTTAAGAAAGGAGGGAGAGAGAAAACGGGGAACTATAGATCTCAAGTTGATGTCAGAGTTAGGGAAAATACTTGCAATTATTACAAAGGATGTGATCACTGGATATTTCAAAACTAGTTGTCTGATTGGGCATAGTCAGTGTGAATTTATGAAGGGACATGACAACTGAGTCAGTCGACAAGAGGATGGCTGTGGGAATATATTGTGGTCAAGTAAAAAGTTATTCACATTGATTGGAACAGATTACTGATAAATAATAGGAAAGTTTTGATATTCATAAGTGTGAGCATGAACATGCAGCACATAACACAAACTCAAATGGTTTGCTAGATTTTATTTGAGAGGATTTTGTGTGAGAGGATTTGAGTACAGGAGCGAAAAACCTTGCTCCAATTGTAGACAACATTGGTGAGACCACATCTGGATTGTTGTGTGCAGTGCTAGTCCCTTTTGCTGAGGAAGGATTATTCTTGCTGTTGAGGAGTGCAGAGGAGGTTCACCAGATTGTTGCCTGGGACGGGGAGGACTGCCTCGGAGGAGAGAATGAGGAGACCCTGGCCAGTATTCTCCGGAGTTGAGCAAGCTCCCAGAAATTTACAACATTCTTAAAGGATTAAACAGAGTAGATGCCAAAAGGATGTTTATTCTGGCTGTGGGCCTAGATCTAGGGACACAGCCTTAAATTAAAAGGCAAACCATTTATGACTGTAACAAGGAGAAACATCTTCACTCAGTCATTAGTGCATCTTTGGAATTCTCTATCCAAGATAGAATTCTAGTTGGTAGCAAAATTAATGGATATGGGGCTAGTGGAGGGAGTTAGTGTTGAGGTAGATGATCAGCCATGATCCAGAATCACAGACAAAGCTTGAAGAGTGGGATGATCTACCCCTGCTTTTATGTTCTTATATTTTGCTACTTAACATTTTTTTTAAATTATTAATTTGTGGAATGTCAGCGATGCTGGTTGACCTGCATTTTATTGGCTATAAGATAGATGGGTTTTTAGTGTCTCAGGAAATCAAGACATATGGTGGGCAGATGGGAAAGTGTAGTTGAGGAAGAAGATCAGCCATGAACTTATTGAATTTGGTTGGTCGTATTATCCACTCTTACCCCTCTTTATGTTCTTTGCTATTTAAATTCATATTGGATCTAAACTAGTGTGCTCCAATTTGATCCATATGGCGAGCATAAACTGCATTCAGTAAGGTTTCCGGATTCTGGAAATATCTTCAATCAATACAGATAACATTCAAGGAATTTTTTGTTAAAAAATGACAATGATCGAAATCCATGATCTAAACAATTTTTTTGTAGAAATTAGAGCTGAGCCGACAATTTACTCAATTTACTTTCTGGTCAATAACCCTTCATCAGAAGTGAGGAGAGATAAATATTAGGATTTGGGAGTAGGAGGAGGGCAATTAATCTGAAGATTTCCACAGAAATAGAGGTAAAAAATTGAAGAAAAGGATGGGAAAAGTCCACAAAAGACCAGATGAAGGTAGAGAATGGGGTGGAAATTCAAAATGGAGTTGATTGTATTTTCCAACTCCATTTATTTCTCATTTCTGACATTTTTTGTTTTAGTTTTCATTTGAATGGCTGCTATCCTGTAATCCATGATTCACAAAATATGTTTTTTTTTGTTTATTTTATCCATTACCGTTTGCTTGGATTTTGGACCATGAAAACTTTTGTCACTTAAACTATCCTGTTCTGAATCATCTGTCCTATGTTCAGACAAAGGATTGTTGTACTAGAATGTTCACTGTGCTTCCTACTTCTTAGATGATGCCTGACCTGTTTAATATTTTCAGTGTTCCCTGTTTTTAATGTCAGGTTTTCAGCACCAGCAGTATCTTATGAGTGCTGTCAGAACATTTGAAGGAGTCTGAATGCATTTGTATTTTGTGTAGCCAACAGAAAGAAAAAATTGTATTTTTACAGTGGCACGGTGGCTCAGTGGTTAGCACTGCTGCTTCACAGCGCCAGAGACCCGAGTTCAATTCCCAGCTCGGACAACTGTCTGTGTGGAGTTTGCATATTCTCCCTGTGTCTGCGTGAGTTTCCTCCAAGTGCTCCGGTTTCCTCCCACAATCCAAACATGTGCAGGTTAGGTGAATTAGCCATGCTAAATTGCCCATAGTGTTATGTGAAGGGGTAAATGTAGGGGAATGGGTCTGGGTGGGTTACTCTTCGGAGGGTCAGTGTAGACTTGTTGGGCCGAAGGGCCTGTTTCTACACTGTAAGTAATCTAATCTAATCTAACATCAGATGATATCCCAAGGTGTTTTGCAGGCATGCTATCAATAAATTGGCATTGCACCAAGGAAGGAGATAGTAGGAGGGCAGGACCTTAAAATATGATCAAAGAGGTAGATTCTAAGGAGGGTTTGAGAGAGAGAGAGAGAGATGCGGTGAAGTTTTGAAATTCAAAAGCTTATTACTGTTGTGATATTACCTGTCTCTATGGCTAAGCAAACGTGTAGCTTTAAGAGCGTTGTGATGACATCATGCCATGTGTTGTTATTGTCTGAAAGAATCTGACCCATTTGAGTAGCCCTTGCTGTAAATGGTAACCCATCAGGAAAGTCAGTTGGTCTACCAGCTTGAGCCCAAAACTGTACGAACGCCTATGATAGTGTTATTATACATTTTAGTTGCTCTATGAATAAATTTTCTGAGACTTAGTCTGAGCAAGACAATGCAAAGATTGAGATGACATCAGGCATGTCCTCAAGTGCTGCAGTGAAGGCGATAGAAATATACACCGTACCAGCATTAGTAGAATTCCTGCAGACTTGTAGGGGTGAAACAGGAGACATAAAGAGGTGTGTTCACAGACAGGGCTTGAACATAAGATGAAAACTTTAAAGTAAAGTCATTGGCCAAATGCCAATGTAGATCAGGCAACATCACATTTTGGCTTGGGCATAGTATGGTTTAGACATGGGCAGCAGAATTTTTCATGAAGTGAAGTAAATAGAGTAGTGGGATGTCAGCCAGAAGAATATTAGGATGTTCAGAGGCAAGTAAATTTTAATGAGGGTTACAGTGCAGAAAAACTGAAGCGTTGGCAGAGACAAAAGTGGCTCTGGTGATAGCTGAGGAAATGGGACCGGCAGCACATCACAGTGTGAACAAAGTCATCATGATTGTGAGCAGACCTGGTCAACATGCAACCAGGGCCAGAGGTGGTAGTGGATTCAATGTGGCAGGGCTAAAACATTTATACCTCCCAGTCTTTAATTGGAGGACATTGTGGATCATAAAAACTGTCTGTGGCTGAGGCAGTGGAGAATCCTGGTCAATTCTGGGCATTAAGCTTGATATTAAGGTATTGGAGCAGGTTTAGGAAACTTTATTAGAAAGACAGCATCAAAGATATTTTTCGTTGACTAAGGATACTAAGATTGTTCTCTTTAGAGCAGTGAATGGGAGATCTCAATGATGAAGCATAATAATGAGGAGTTGGGTGATCTAGAGGTCATTGACAGGATACAAGTTGTGAGGTGATCTATGGGTCATGAATGAGATCTGACTGATGAGGTGATCTAGAGATTATCACTGAAATAAGATGTAGCTGTCAAACCTGACTTTGGGCCTTTCGATGATGTTGCCAAGAGGTAGATGGAGATAGGAAATAGGAGGGAGCCAAAGGTAAACCCATTAGAGACTCCAGAAACAACAATGTTGAAGTAGGGGAGAGAAGCCAATGCAAGAAACTCATTTACTACATTGGATAAGGTAAAATTGGTAAGAATAGACAACCACATTCTCAAACCTCTGAACTTAATCTAACTACACTGATGGTTCAAGAAGGCAACTCATCACGAACTTCCCCAGGGCGGTGAGGCGTGGGCAACAAATGCTGGCTTTAAGAGTGTTGTGAATATAGGAGAAAGTGAGGACTGCAGATGCTGGAGATCTGAGTCAGCCAGTCAGGCAACATCTGAGGAGCAGGAGAGTCGACGTTTCAAGCATAAACCCTTCATCAGGAATGAGCAATGTGAATATACCAAAGAACAAAAAAAATTATCACAGCACATAATCTGTCCCAGCCAGGAAGAAGTGATAACTGCAGCTGTTGTCACTGGCAAACTAATGATAAACTAGCGCTTTTTCCAGCTAAATATTAATTAGAGTATTACTTTCCACGAGGTGTTGTTATGACAGTTTCTGTGGGAATCAGTCCTTCACCTCGCTCCCTGCACTATTATTCCATGTTTTAAATGCAATTAATGGTTTCGAAAAATTGAGAGTTGAGGATGACAGGGACTTCTGTGAGGATTTGTTGTGCAAAAAAAATCCTCAAGAAATAACTTCAAGCTGACTGCTAATTAACGTTCAGTTGAATAACTCAGCATATTGTGTGTTTGTGATTTTTAAGTGCCTTACAGAAAAACAAAATGTCGGGAAAGTCTCTTCAAGTATTTTCGATTACAGCCTGCCAGCAGGCATCCTTTCAATCTATAAGAATATCCATTACCTTAACTCACATTTGCCTGTCTCCACTTTCTTGAATTATTCAGCTCCATGTACTTATCTGTTTCTCAAATGTCTTGCCAACTGACAGACTGAGCTAAATCTGTCAATCTTCATGTAAGACAGACCAGGACGTTTGAAGAACTGAGTCTGCAGTTCTTGTCAAGCTTAGTGCTCATCTTCTCTGCATTTACCTTTCCTGGATTATACGAGGCTACACTCTATTTTTGAAACCATTATTTTTTTGGTTCACCCTGTTCAGCGATGTTACTACACATCTCTGGAGCAGGTGGGACTTGAACCCAGGCATCTCATTTCAGGGGTAAAGGCACTACCACTGTGCCACAAAAGGGCTCTCTGATGAAACCCCACACAGAAAGAGGGCGAATAGAGATTTGACCAACATCCTGTGGAAGTGGACTGACCCTGGACTAGTGCCTGGAACCGGCCTTAATGAAGATCTGAGACCTCGAGAGACATCACAGACTTTGTCACCTCGGCAGAAAAGAAGTGAAGTGAAGCTTTGAAGTTTAAAATAAAGAGGAAGTAAAGTAATTGTAGCTGCATCATGGACAGTACATTACTGGAAGGTAGCTAAGTCAGGGGTGTTAACAATTAGTGAATAGCTATCTACAACTCCAGCAAATTATTTGAAATTTTAAATACTTCAAGCCTACCAAAATATTTTTAAAACGTCTCTCTCCTTGGGAAAGAACTGGACTGGATCTTGCTCGAGGAACTGCAACAATGTTTATAAACTGTACCAGGGTGTTCCCATTCCTATACAAAGCTGTTTTTTTCTGCTCAGTCTTTGGGACCGTCTTCTGAGGGAATAAAGTATTCTTTGTTTCTTGTTTAGCTTCGTTTCTGTTGGTAATGAACCTTTCTTTTTTTAACAGACTGTATCATTGTGTGCTCATGTTTTAGTGAAAGATCACTTCAATAACAACATTTTTTTTAAAACAAAATTATGATCAAACCAGCTAGATCCCTGTTTGGGATCTGACTTGGCCAGTAGGATAACTGGACATTGCCCTTTAACAAGTGAAGCCACGAGATCACAATACTTGTCTGATTGATTATATTTCCCTGGGAAGCTGTCCGACACTAATGGAGCTATCCAAATGTGATTTGCTCAAGTATTTATAATAGATTGAAGAGTGGCAGATATCCAGCAAAATTAAGGTTTCTGGCTGGTTACTATAAGACATAGGAGCACAAGTAGGCCATTCAGTCCATCAAATTCAATGAGATCATCCTCAACTCCACTTTCCTGACTTTCCCCCATAACCATTAAAATTGCCTTGAATATGGGCGATAACATAAGCATTGACGCATCAGGTAAAATAGCTTTGACTTCTCAAAATCTTCTACCTGGCAAATACCAATAGCTCGGCAGTGGCAAACTGTGTGCCCAGAACTCAATATAGTCACAATTCATGAGATTGCAACCTCATCCACTGTGCCAGAACAGGCCACACATGACACAATCAGGTCAGTCAACAGTTGCCCTGGATGAGACTTTGAAATGCAATATAAATTTGACACCAAGCTGGTTACACTGAGCAATCCACACAGAGAACAAGGTATTCCTCTTGATCGATACATCAATGATTTTGAGTACCAAAAGTCTTTAAAGATTGTTTGGCCAGACCCAGTATGAACAGTTGCACTCATCAACCATTAAAGATGAATAAGGGGGAAATTCAAGATGGCTGCAGTCTAGGAGGATCGCGTTAACTGGGCTCTGCGCTTCAACATCCGCAGGACAGAAATGGAACCCATCCCAACCAAGTCATTTTGACTTTAAAAACAGTAAAAGGGCTATAGAATTTTAAAATTTTACTTGCCTTCGCTTTTGCCAGGGGAGAATTCTGAAGGAAGGAGGAAGTTTGCCTGAGGCCTGATCCACTGGGGAGGTGGGCCTACTTACTCACCAGGCCTTGATTGCTGAACTCTCCAAGTCTTGGGAAAACAGCTCGAAGGAAAAAACGAAGGAAAAGCTGGCTCTGATCTCTACAATGCTCCAAATACACGCACAGCAACTGGAAGACCTCGGGAAAAGGACAGATGAGCTTGAACGCCGAATCACAGGAGTGGAAGTTGAAACTGATTCATCCAAGAGTTGGATTGAAGCCCTGGAAACGCAGGTCAGTGGTTTGCTTGAAGATCTCGAAAACTGGGACAGAAGGAAGAATCTTTATGTTGCCGGTCTGCCAGAGAGGAAGGAAGGTGGATGGCCAATGGAATTTTTTGAAAAGTGGTTACCGGAATTCCTTAGCTTAGAGGTTGAAAGGGGAAGGATAAAGATTGAGAGAGCTCACCAGGTTGTGGCACGGAGGCCAGGTATGGACCAAATCCCTTGCCCTGTCCTGGTAAAGTAACATCATTATATGGACAAACAGAGTCATGGAAGCTTCCAGAACCCAGGGGAAGGATCCAGGGGCATTGGTGTGCGAGGGCTGTAGAGTCATGTTTTTCCAAGACTTTTCGGCAATGGTGATCCAGAAAAGGAAGTCCTTTGATGGTATCAAGAAGAGATTGAGAGAGCTCAGGGTCCAGTACTCTCTCAGATACCCAGCGGTGCTTCGGATTACCTATAATGGATCTATACATTTATTTGACTCGCCAGTGAAAGTGAAGGACTTTGTGGACACACTCACTTGAAGTGGAGGATTTAGTAATAAGTTCCGTTAAATTCTGTTTTGAATGGATAGAGTATGTACCTTTAATTTCTGAGTTAAGCTATAGCAGGGGATGGATGATGTATTTATTTTAACTTCACTTGTGCGCATTGCTAATCTTTTCTTTTTTTCCCGTTCTACTTTATCCTGAACTGCCTGTGTTTGTGGCATGACCCTAGCTAAGAGGATTTAAAAGGGGGTTTAGGATGGATAGCAGGGTTTTGGGATGTGTGGGCGCCCCCGTTGAATGGGGGGTAAATTCTCCTAATCAGTGCCTTTGGCACTTTGTGTATGGTTTTGTTTTTTGGTTTCTGTTGCACATGGTTTTTATAAGTTTTATAGGTTTGTTGGTTGTAGCTGTTTTAGTTTGTGTAATTTTGATGTTCTGTGGACTTTCTTTTTCTGAAACTCAGCGATTTGTAATTTGAATTTGTCCTCTCTGGAGTCTGTGTTCCAATAGAAGTAATGGCTAAGGGTGTGTTTAAGTGGTGTACCTGAAACATTAAGGGGAGCCAACTGCCCGTCAAGAGGAAAAAGGTACTGTCAAGAATAAAAAGGAAAGGTTAGATGTCGTCTTATTGCAGGAGACACACCTAGATGATGCAGAACATTTGAAATTGCCACAGAATGAGTATGACTGGGTTTATTTCTCATCTTTTTAATACCAGGAGTAGGGTAGTGGCCATACTTGTTAGGAAGAATCTCCATTTAAGTTGTTAAAGTATATTAATGATACACACGGAAGATTTGTAATTCTTAAAGCCCTGATAAATGGGGAAGAATATGGGATGTTAGATGTTTACTGTCCCCCGGTCCACCCCCTTGGGTTCCTGGTAGATGCACTTTCTAAATCCCTAAACTTAAGGGATTTGTGTGTTGAACTAGCACTGGGGGATATCTGGAGTCACCTTCACCGTACAGGCAGGGATTTCATGTTTTTTTTTCCAATCTGCACAAATGTTATACTGGGATTGATCTCTTTCTGACTCTCGCAGTGCGTTTGGGCTCAGTGATGTCACGTACAATTGGCAACAAGGTTCAGAGGACTGGCGACTGGATCCCTTCATTCTTAAGGATAGCAAGTTTGTCGAGTACTTTTTCAATGAATTCAGGGATTTTCTAGACATTTAATTCAGGCTCAGATAGCAATTCATCCATCCTCTGGGAAACTGCGAAAGCAGGGGTTAGTTATTTCCTATTCTGCCAGTAAGAAATGGCAGAAGGGTGAGCAGCAACGCTTGCTTGAAACACAGCTGAAGGTAGCAGAGAAGGCATACTTTGATAGGCCCTAACTGGCTAAATTACAGAGGATCACAGTGCTCCAGTCCACATTGAATTCCATGTTCACACAGACAACTAAGAAGGAGCTTCCTTTTGCAAAACAAAGGTTGTTTGAGCATGGAGACAAGCCAGGCAAGTACTTAGCATATCTTGCCAGGAAAAGGAGTGCTCCTCAAGCCTTCACCTCAATCCGGGAAGGTGCTGGAACTCTAACTGTACCAGTCTGAAAGTTATGAGGATGGATGGGCTAGGATGGAGTCTTTTTTTTGTAGGAATCTGGATCTCCTGGGTGTGACCCCAGAACAAGAGTCTCTCCTTAACTCCCCATTGTCAGTGCAGGAAGCTGTGAGGCAGCTCCAGAATGGAAAGGTACCTGGTCCTGATGGACTCCCCAGTGAATTTTATTAGGAATTTATAAATGTATTGTCAGGACCGATGTTTAGTATGTTTAACGATTCACAGTCCTGGCCTCCTTCGGCCATCTTTAAAGGAGGCAAACATCTCTCTTATCCTTAATAAAGGGAAGGCCCCAAAGAATTGTGCTTCCTGTAGACCCATCTCAATTTCCACTTTAAATGGTCACAGGAGGGTTTTCTTTAGTTAGGTATATTTATTACTCCTCTCTTTGATTGGCTATTTAAAACTTTGCCCATTTATTCTACAAAATTAAACAAGACCTTCGAAGATGGGAGGTGCTTCTAGGTCGGATACCCCTCATTAAAATAACATTCTCCCCTGTCTCCTGTACCCTATGTGAATGCTCCCCTTGATCTTTACTAAACAAATGCTCAGGAGACTGAATGGCTTGTTCAGTTCTTTCATTTGGTGTCGCAAGTGACCCCTTATTAAACTAACTAAATTACAGCCACCCCATAAATTGCGAGGAGTGGACCTCCCAGATATTAAAAGCTATCAATGAAGCTCGTTGCTATAGCACATGAGTGACTGGGCTTGGGGGGACCCTCACTCACTATGGTTAGACATTAAAGCTTCTTAGGCAAGGTGTCCCCTTTCTAGCTTACTGTTCTTGGACAAAATGGGGACAGTCAAGGAATATTGTCATAAGCCAGTAGGTATTAATACTGATAAAGCATGGAGGGCAATGTGACCGAGCGAGGGCAGTATTGCTAAAACATCATTTTTGACAACCATAGTTGGTATGCCAGGTTTTCAGCTGGGGGTGATGGACTCAGTGTCTAAATTTTGGGCAGTTAGGGCTGTGTTTTGCCTGGGTGACCTATTTCAGGGGGACACATTGATGTCTTTTGACCAGTTAGCTTGGAAATGCGAGTTACCTAGCAGGGATATCTTCCGTTTGTTTCCAAATGAGGTACTATATTCAAAAAAGGACTACAATCTTAACTGACTCTAATAGATCCAACATAAAGAAGAGGGTGCTTAGTGCTAAAAACACACTTTCTGTCAGCACTCTTTATCGCCTATTGGGAGAGGGCTCCTTTGACGAGACTGAGCGGCTCTGTAAGGTGTGGGAGAGGGAACTGGACATTGAGATATCCTCTCAGACATGGGAGGGTATCTGGGAAAATGCAACAAATATCGCCATTTGCAATAGGACCCATCAATCTTGCAATTGAAGATGCTCCACAGGGTCCACTTGGCTTCGGATCGTCTCTCAAAACTTTAAAGTGGGAGTACCTTCAATGTGTCCCAAGTGCAAAATGAGTGTGGGTACGCTCACTCATTGTCTGCGGTCTTGCCACAGGCTCCAGGTATACTGGGTACTATGGCAGGCAAAATAGAGAGGGTCTTGGGGACAGAGGTGGAGATGGACCTGGTATCTCTTCTTCTTGGCCCAGCTAATGTACCTCCTTTAAACACGCACAAACAAAAAAGCTTTTCAGTATCCTCACTTTTTTATGCAAGAAAGAGCATTTTGTGAGGGTGGGTGTCAGAGAATCCCCTGGGGTTGCCAGGTTGATGTAAGCTCGTCATGGAGCATATTTTTGGATTTTCTCACAAGCATGGTGCACCATAAAATGGAAAACTGCTATAAAACATGGCGGCCCTTTTTGGACTACCTGGGCACAGATGTCTGCCATATTAGTAAGGGCCTTTATATAGCCATAATGATTCTGTTTAATGAATCTGGTATTCAAAGAGGAGGACCTATGAACACATGAAGATGTATAAATTTATGTTGTCAATGATCGAGGGCTATCACTTTGTCTTACTGAGCTGTATTATTATTATTATTATTATTATTGTTGTTGTCTTTTTTTTTAGTTGTTATTTATTTATTTATGTAATTAGTGGATTTCTTTGTACTGTACTGAAATGTTGTGTTTTGTATTTGGTGTAATATCCAAAAAAATCTTTTTTTCAGTAAAAATATACGTTTTTAAAAAAAGATGAGTAAGAACAAACATTGCCAAAGTTCATTATTCAGAATGGCCTGACAGTGCTAAAGTACCTGATTTACTCATTGTGATCAGACAGAGATGAACTTGAAATGTCTCAGTCATTTTCGAGCAGAATTAAGTCCTAATGCCATAAGTATTATGCCAAGATATCATATCTATGTTATACCAGGGATGTAAGATATTGAATGCACAAGACAGCTAGCATGTAAATGGCTGTACTAACCAGGAATGAATCAGAATAGTTCACGAGGAAACTCTGCACCCACACAATGTTCGATGCATTTCGCAGATTAAAACAGCTGCAAACCTCTGCTCAATGTGCAGAGAAAACTATACTCCTGTGACTAGATTACTTCTCTAAATTTCTCATTGTTCAATAACTTGACCGCACAATGATCACAACACCCGTGATAATAATCAGCATTACTTTCAGTTCATTCAACATACCGTATCAGACAGTGTCTGTCAACAGATCACATGGCAATGGCAAGCTGCTTAAAGATCCATATGCTAAGGATGGAGCCATCCACAACATATCCACAGTCATCCTTCCACTAGATTCGAGCAGGCCAGCAGAACTAATGGTATATTACTGTCAAATCAGTGTTCATTAAGCATTGAACAATAAAGCACAATTTTCACATTGAATTTCTGCATTTGTGTGCAATACCAATGGAGGAGATTTATCATCTCCAGCACAACTTATGCTTAGAAGGCAAGTGTGGCTGATCTTGCTCAGAATCACTTTCTAACACTTTAAGACATGGGGCATTCTTTATTGAAGACGGAAGAGAATGTAAAGAGGTACGCAACAAGTGAGGAGGTAGAGAATTGCCAAACCTACTCATGAATCAAGAGTGCAAGTTAGAAGTACAAGTATGTTGATACCAACACACTTTTTTAAAATGGACAACCAGTCCAGGTCATACAAAGCAATTGCTGCTCATCGTTCTGTATGGGAAAGGAACAGAAGCCAGCTTAGACCATAGATGACACACCAAAGGGACTAAAGAAGAACACTCCGACATTGATTGTTATGATTTTGAGTGACTGTAATCAGGGGAATGGCAATCAAATGGACAAATGGAGAACAGATTGTCATAATGAGCAATCTGTACCTATTCAGGCATGTATATGATCACCAAATTAGGATGAGTTGACAGACTCTTAAAACATTACATTGAACTCTGAAATGTCATTCTTGTGAACATTTTTACCTGTTAGTTTAATCATCAAATTGATAGTACATGCCTTTGTACAACCATATTTATCTGTTTGAAATAAATGTTTAAATCTTTGAGAAAACATGTCTTGTATCTCATGGTCAGTTTGTTACATACCTTACACATACCTCATTCCTGAAGAAGGGCTTATGCCCGAAACGTCGATTCTCCTGTTCCTTGGATGCAGCCTGACCTGCTGCGCTGTTCCAGCAACACATTTTCAGCAACATACCTTATAGAAACATGCTCATGATATTACTCTTGTATTATAGTATATGACCTAAGAGTATCATATGCTCAGGGATTACTTTAAGCATGACATGTTATAGGAAGCATATTCCTTTTTTGTAACATGTTAACCTACTGTTAGCACAGGACCTTAGGTGTCTGAGGAATGTAATGCCAATGCATAATAGTTAGCACAAATAATATGTTGGGGTTTTCAATGCTATGATATCCTCACCTAGTTTGTGTTACAGCGAATAATATAAGAATTGCCGTGATGCTCTGAAAGCTAGTGTGCTTCCAGTTAAACCTATTGGACTATAACCTGGTGTTGTGTGATTTTTTAACTTTGTACACCTCAGTCCAACACCGGCATCTCCAAATCATCACATCAGGTAAAACACCCTGAAGGCAAACTCACACCACCTGCCACTTAATGTCGTGTCAGCCCCTTAGCAAGTTGGCAGCAACTGTTCATTTTGAAATATGAGACATCGTTTTTTTGCAGAGAATAATGCAATTGTGACTTGCCAAAGCATTTATAAACAACTGATTCAGCTTGTGCCCCTGTCTCGCTTCAAGTTTTCTTTGACAATTTTCTGAAAAACACAATGCTTTAATATAAATAAATCCTGGACCAATTTTCAGAAAAAAATGGTTCAGGACTTAGTTATGTTGAAGCATTGTGTTTTTAAAAAGATACTCGATGACTTCAAGTTTTAAAAAGGCACAGGAATCTAGCTGGTGGCAATAGGATCCATGAAGTGGACTTTGTAGAGGTCTTCACAATGATAAATAATCTTAGGAATTTAAGAACATAAGAAAGAGGAACAGGAGTAGGCCGTCCGGCTCTTTGAGCCTGCTCCACCACTCAATAAGATCATGGTTGATCTTTTCATGGACTCAGCTCTACTTATCCTCCCTCTCACTATATCCCTTAATTCCTTTATTTTTCAAAAAAGTATCTACCTTAGCTTGCAAAGCGATCACTGAAGTAATGTCAACTAACCTGGGCAAGGAATTCCATAGATTAATGACCCTCTCAGTTCAGTTCTAAACCTGCTTCCTCTAATTTTGAGTCTATGCCCTCCTGTCTTAGTTTCACCTACCAGTGGAAATATCCTACTTATTTCTATTTTATCGATTCCCTGCATCATTTTATATGTTTCTGTAAGATCCCACCTCAATCTTCTGAATTCCAATAAATATAATCCCTATCCACTCAGCCTCTCCTCATAAGCCAACCCCCTCAACTCTGGAATCAATCTAGTGAACCTCTTCTGCACCCCCTCTCGTACCAGTACATCCTCTCTTAAGTTTGGAGCCCACATCTGCACACAGTACTCCAGGTGTGGCCTCACCAGCACCTTGCACAGCTGTAAAATTATCTCGCTGCTTTTAAACACAACTTCTTTCACAATGAAGGACAAAATTCCATTCGCCTTCCTAATTGCTTGTTGTACCTGCAGACCAACCTTGTGCAATTCATGCACAAGGACACCCAGGTCCCGCTGTAAATCAGCATGCTGCAACGTTTTGCTATTCAAGTAATAATCTATTTTACTGTTACTCCTACCAAAATGTATGACTTCATATTTACTAACATTGTATTCCATCTGCCAGACCTTTGCCCACTCACTCAATGTATCTATGTTCCTCTGCAAAGTTTCACAGTCCTCTGCACACTTTGCTCTGCCACTCATCTTAGTGTCATCAGCAAATTGTGACACCATACACGTGGTCCCCAACTCCAAATCATCAATATAAATTATAAATAATTGTGGTCCCAATACCTGAGGCACACCACTAGTCACTGATTGCCAGCCAGAATAGCACTCATTTATCCCCACTCTTTGCTTCCTGTCAATCAACCAATCCTCTATCCATGCTAATACTCTACCCTTCACATCATGCACCCTTATCTTGTGCAGCAGCATCCTTATCTTATGCGGCACTTGATCGAAGGCCTTTTGAAAATTCAGGTACACCACATTCGCTGGGTCCCTGTTGTCCACCTTGCTCGTAATGGCTTCAAAAGATTTGAGAAGCATGACCTGCCCTACATGAACCCAGGCTGCATCTGTACAATGGGACAATTTCTTTTGAGATGCCCTTGTTATGGACTAGGCCAAACCACTCAAAACATTCAGAAGCAGGCAGCCCAGACCATAACTTTGCAATTTGTTTCGGTAAGTGTACAGTGCAAATTACCTGGATTAAGTTAGTGAGGTTGACTACCAGTTTCAAAACAACCAAAAAATTTATTCACAAAATTACCCAATGAAACACAAAGAACAGAATAAAGAACCCCTACAGAACTCAGTCTATCTAGACTGGACTTAATCATGCTGTTTTAACTCTGCTCTTCCACATAAGTTTGCAGAGTGAATTCCTTCAAAATAATTACCTCTCTAAAGGCAGCATAGGTTTGCTTGATTTTTAAAGCTCTTATCCATCTATTGAAATTATTCTGTTTGATCCTTTCAAACTCTATATAGGTTTGACCAGGATACCTCCTTAGATTCCTGAAACATTGTCTATAGGCTTCTGGTACAAGCTCATATGCAGTTACAATGGCTTTTTTCACCTCCTCATACTCCCCAGATACCTCCTTTGATAGTGATGCAAATACCTCACTAGTCCTACCCACAAGTTTTGTTTGGATCAACAAAACCCACATTGCTACTGGCCACTGCATTGGTTTAGCACCTTTTCAAATGAGACGAAAAAGACTTCCACATCCTTTTCATCAAATTTAAGCAATGTTTCAACATACCGAACCAGTTTCTCACTCAGCGTCTGACTACCATGGGCTTGCTCATCCCCACTCCCTTCCTCACTAAGCCTACCCTCAGCCTTTATCACCAGCCTTTTAAGCTGACTTTCCTTTTTAAGTGTCAGTTTTTGAAGTTCAAGAGCTCTCTCTTTTTCTTTTTCTTTCTCTGCTGCTGCTCTCTCTTTTTCTCTCTGTTCTGCTGCTCTCTCTTTTTCCGTCTCTTCTGCTTTCAATTGTAACTCAAACTGTTTCATTCCCACTGCCCCTTCCTTAACTCTTACCTCTAACTCAAGCTGCTTCATTTGCAATCGAATTCTTGCCATCTCTATAGATTCTGATGGCTTCTCCGGCAAGTTTAAATGCTGAGCGACTGCTGTAATTATCTCTCCTTGCCTCACAGAAGCAGTCAGGTCCAACCCAAGCTTCTTTGCTAACTGCTGCAGTTTGGTTTTATTCACTCTTTGCAAAACTTCCAAAGTCACCGCATTCACATTCAGAAAGCTTTTAATGACTGAAAGAGCCATTACTACCCCAAGCTTTGTATAACAACCAAACCAATACCTGAAATAAAGACACTAGCACCTACCACTCGCTGTTCAAAATCCTGTAAAGAGCCCCCAGTCTGTTATGGACTAGGCTAGACCACTCAAACATTCTTAAGCAGGCAACCCAGACCATAACTTTGCAATTTGTTTCGGTAAGTGGGCAGTGAAAATTACCCGGATTAAGTTCGTGAGGTTGACTACCAGGTTTAAAACTGAAAAAGAATTCACAAAATTACACAATGAAACACCACGAACAGGATGAAGAACCCCTACAGAACTCAGTGTATCCAAACTAGATTTAAGTGTGCTATTCTGAATAAACACAACAGTCCCAATAAGCAAACCCTCTTGACAAACCGTATAAATGGAACAGGCTAAAGTTAAAGGGGCCGAAGGAGAGAGAGAGAGTTTGTTTCCACACAGCTCACTGTTGAACTCCCAACTAGTTCCGGACTGAACTAAACTACTCAGCTAGACAGCTAACCACTCACCTTTCATTCTCCAGGTCACTTCTAAAACATGACCACTTTGGCCTGAAGTCTTATCTGTTTACATATAAACAAAAGGCCTCTTAAAATCACTTACATCAGACTGATCGGAGCCTGGCCTGGTTTATTACCCCTCTGAAAAAAATCAAGGACAGAGTATCCTTGAGTCAAGGAACAGCTTTTAGGGAAAAAAAGGACTAGCTTTGTGGCATCCTGCTATTTCTTCCTTGATAATAGACTCAAGCATCTTCCCCACTACGGAGGTTAAGCTCACTGGCCTATAATTCCCCATCTTTTGTCTACTTTCCTTTTTAAACCGTGGTGTCACATTTGCTATTTTCCAATCTGCTGGGACTGCCCCGGAATCCAGCGAATTTTGGAAAATTACCACCAGTTCACCTGCTATTTCTCCCGCCATCTCTTTTAGTACCCTGGGATGCATTCCATCAGGGCCAGGAGACTTATCTATCCTGAGCTCCATTAGTTTATGCAACACTAACTCTTCCAGGTCCTCACCTACCTTTGTCTCTTCGTCACTCACTGGCATGTTATTAGTGTCCTCCACTATGAAGACCGATGCAAAGTCTCTGTTCAATGCCTCAGCCATTTCATCATATCCCATAACTAACTGCTGCTCCTCATTCTGTAAAGGACCAATATTTACTTCTTTGTTTTATATATTTATATAACTTTGCTCTCTGTTGCAAGGTTTGTGAAAGTTTGTAGCTCAGGTTGAGGTTTAGGGTGTAGCTTTGTTCACTGAGCTATAGGTTTGATATCCAGATGTTTCATTACCTGGCTAGGGTAACATCATCAGTGTTTTTTTTCCTCCGTGTGTAGGGCTACGAGGGAGAGGGGGTCGTGTCTTTTTGTGGCTAGCTGGTGTTCGTGTATCCTGGTGGCTAACTTTCTTCCTGTTTGTCCTACGTAGTGTTTCTGGCAGTCCTTGCATGGAAGTTTGTAGACGACGTTGGTTTTGTCCATGGGATGTACTGGGTCTTTTAAGTTTGTTAGTTTTTGTTTGAGAGAGTTGGTGGGTTTGTGTGCTACTAGGATTCCGAGGGGTCTTAGTAGTCTGGCTGTCATTTCTGAAACTCTTTGATGTACGGTAAGGTGGTTAGGGTTTCTGGCAAAAAAAAACACCATTTCGACTGGGACAACACATCTATCCTGGGACAGGCCAAGCAAAGACATGCCAGAGAATTCCTAGAGGCCTGGCACTCCAACCACAACGCCATAAACAAGCACATAGATCTAGATACCATCTATCAACCCCTCAGAAAACGAACAGGAAATGACATCACCACAAATCCCATGAACCCCATCCAGGAGAAAGATATAAATAGAAAGCAGGAGACAACAGCTTCGCTTCACTTGGAGGTCGCCACTGATGATGTTACCTAGCCAGGTAATGAAACGTCTGGATATCAAACCTACAGCTCAGCGAGCAAACCTTCACCCTTTGCTCTCTGTCTTTATATTCTGTGTTAGTCTTTCTCATACTCTATCTTACTTTTCTTTCTAGCTCTTTTTGTGGCTTTCTGTTGACCTTTAAAGTTTTCCCTATCTTCTAGATTCCTGCTGTTTTTGGCCATTTTGTATGTCTTCTCTTTCACTTTGATAGCCTGCCTTATTTCCTTACACACCCATGACAGATTACCCCTCCTCTTACAGTCCTTCCTTCTCACCAGAATATACTTTTGCTGAGCACTTTGAAAAATTACTGTGAAGGTCCTCCACTGCTTGCCAACTGTTGCACCAAAAAGTATTTGTTTCCAGCTACTTTAGCCAGGTCTTCCATCATTCTATCATAGTCCCCCTTATTTCTTACCTTACCTTGGCCAGCTAACAAATATTGACACCTCGTATGATGAGGAAAATTCTATTCATGTGAGCATGACTTGAGATGTCTGTGGTGAACATACTATATTTTGCCTCATCGTTTTCACAGACTTGCTGATAGGTTTGTGCATAGAGAAATGAGAAGAAGTTGCTCTTTGCTCTCTGACCTCAGAACAAACTAAAACTTGGAAAACTAAAGCATTCATAAAATATTCTTAAGTTTTATAAAGAGGGATCTACTTCTGCATATATTGTTCATGCAGAAATGTCTCTGAAATTCAAGTCGAGAATGAGCTGAGCACATTTGTGGCACACCTCCGGATTGAGGCAGTCAAACAGCACTTGGGTGAGCTGCTGACATACATAGTAGTAACCTGTGTACTACTATCTCTCCCAAAGTGTTTCACCATTAAAAATGGCTATAGTGATGTCCCACTGTCTCACCTTTTAAATGAAGGGATAGACCAGTGATATTGATTATCTGTTTTGCAAACCAGAACCAATGGGCAAAATTGAGTTTCTAGAGAAACCTTTCAAGTGCTGCCCCTATCAAAAGTCAAACATCAACCAAGTATGGCATTACTTCAATAAGATAGAGTGTGCACCAACTTGTTCCATTAAACTTATTAATCAAATTGCTTTCGCTTGTGGAGAAAATGTTTTTGCACTCAACAATGATGAACCTTATTGACTAATAAATGAAAGTTAATAAGTTGTTCCATACTCCAGCTTTTTTTTTAACATTTATAACAAAAATAATCAAAAATAACATCTTAGAATGGAGAAAAATTTCATACATGGATTTATTACATTTTAATATATAGTACTTTCTTTACAATAGTTACCTTTTTTAAGTTTATCTACTTTTACTTCAGTTTATAAAGGGTATTTAGGATCTGCACAAATGATTTACAAAATTATGGAATGAAAATCATTGCACTGCATGATCTTGTCAAGTTCAAGTAAAGGTATTTCTTTTGGTGCCTGTCGTGGAAATTAAATCGACTTGACTCAATAATTAGCAAGAGCAAAGCAGGGATCTTTATTAAAAATCTTGCAAGATTGACTCATTACACCAAGCCAGATGCCTTAATGCAATGAGTACCGAAACATTTACACAAACGCCTGCCTTATAGCATTTGTATCGCACTCTCAAGGGCAAAGACTGGGGAAACTCAAGTTGTTATCCTCTCATCCCCTGGTCCTAGACATAACAGTTCTTCAGCTTTCGCTGAATTCGACTATCGCAAGGTCGAGTTGAATGTTTACAGAATTCAAACAGAGATAAGCTAACTGCAGACCTTCATCAAAGCATCGTTTACAAAACTCAGTACAGCATTGATTTGAAGAAAAGCATTCTCTTTAAATTTCACAGTAAATGGATAATTTTCCATTACATTTTCTTCATTTTTGTCATTTTATGACAACAAGGACAACTACAGCAACAACAACAGAAAATGTTGAGGAAACACCAGGCCTTTTCCTCAGACACCACCTCCCCAAAACACAGCTTTGTGGTGGTATCGTCACTTGCTCTGGTGTGCCCTGTACACAGCCCATGTTCACACGTTACACTCGTCAAAGCCATGGTAGGGTGGGGTCCATGCAATGCCCCTGCCCTTACAAATAGTCCTACCAGGGTACTTGCTAAAAGTGTGAGCTGGGGCAGCCCCATATTTATATGAGGCTTATAATCACTACTTGCACTTAATTGGTTCCGGTGCTGTCCGATGTCTCCTCAGGCCCAAATACAGGCTTGCAATGGCTGGCGTGTATCCACGTGGCTCTTTCTGCGATCTTAACTGCTGTCTGTGTTGTAAGGAGCACTGGAAATGGTCCCAGCCATCTCTTCGCCTTCCAGTTTTTCCTCCTGAAGGCCTTCACCACTCTCCAGTCTCCCAGTTCTCGATCGTGCAGTTTCACTTCTGCTTGTTGGGGTAGTGCTGCTTTCACTTGATTCTGTATTTGAGACAAAAGTGTAGAGAGTTTTATACAGTAACACATCTCATCCTCACAGCGGCCTGTTATCTGTCTTACTTTAGGTCTTGGGCGGTCTACCAAACAAAATCTCAAACGGGCTAAGATTAGCTCTTCCTCCCCTCCTGGATCTCATATACACTAGCACAGTCAGAAGTGCCTTTGTCCATGTCACCCCTAGTTCCTCACAATGTTTTGTCAATTTTTTTTTTGGATAGCATTTTCTCTTTCCACTGCCCCACTGCTCGCTGGGTGGTAGGCACAGTGTTGTCTCATGTTTATTCCCAAATACTCACTGATCTGCTGTAAGGCATTTTTGACAAGTGGCGTCCCATTGTTTCTACTAAGCCTTTCAGGGATGCCCCATCTTGGAATTATCTCTGTTAGCAAAGCCTTGGCTACTGCACTGGCATCCTGTTTAGACGTGGGGAATGCTTCCACCCATTTGGAAAACATATCAACTATTACCAGACAATACCTTTTCCCTTCACTGGGCATTAGTTTAATGAAATCCATCTGTAAATGTTCAAAAGGTTTTTGGGATTGGGGGTGTGCTACATGACTCATCTGTATTCCCCACCCCACATTATTAGTTGCACAGATAAAACAATATTTCTGGGAGTAATGAGTAAATCCCTTAGTGTACCAGTGTGCTGAAATACTGTCGTACACCCTGCCTTTTGACACATGGTCCTTACCGTGTGTCAGTTTGGCATAGAATGGAAATAATGATGGTGGTAGACAGGGTTTCCCATTGGGACCACACCATACTCCTTCCCTCACACTGCATCCTGCTTTTGTCCACTCACACTTTCCTTCCGGTGTGGCCTGTGACTGTAACTCCCGTACGTCTGCGTATGTTGTCATACGCACGTCAATCTTCTCACCTGGCGGCTGCTGAGTTGCTATTTTTGCTGCTGAGTCTGCCCTTGCATTGCCTTGAGAAATAAAATCATTATTTTTTGTGTGGGCTTCACATTTACACACATTGATTGATTTAGGCAACAGCACCGCTTCCAGGAGGTCAGAAATCAGGCCAGGGTGTGTGATGGGCTTTCCGGTGGAGGTTAAGAAACCCCTGTGTTTCCACAGGGTTCCAAAATCATGTACAACCCCGAATGTGTATCTGCTCTCGGTGTAAATATTTACTGTCTTTTCCTCAGCCAATTTACAGGCCTCAGTCAAGGCAATCAGCTCTGCTGCTTGCGCTGACAGATGAGAAGGGAGTGATCCCATTTTGACTATCTCGTAGGTAGTTACTACAGCATACCCAGCACAACTCTGGCTTGTCTCCTTGCCCCTGAATGCTAACCCGTCTATTAAAAACTCCATATCCAGATTCTGAAGTGGCGAATCCGGCAAATCTGGTCTGGGGTTGCAAATTTCATTAGTTACAGCGACACAATCATGTGGGACTCCATTCCTTCTGTGGGGAGAAGGCTAGCAGGGTTAAGGACGTTACATTGCTTTATTATAATGTTAGACATCTCCAATAACACAGTATTGTATCTGAGCCAACGTGCTGCTGACATGTGTGCGGTCCTTTGCACGGACAGCAGTAAGGATACTGCATGTGGGACCAGTAGGGTTAATACACTGTAGCCAACTATATCTCTGGACGCTACAACAGCTTTTTCAGCTGCAGCCACGGTGCACAGACATTTAGGTAAGCCTGCTGCTACGGGGTCTAGTTTAGCTGAAAAATAAGCTACAGGCCTCAATCTTCCCCCATGATCCTGCAACAGCCCAGATGTCATGCAGCCACGCTTCTCATCCACCGTTTGTACAAAAGGCTTGATTGGATTCGGAATCCCCATTGTAGGTGTAGTTTGGAGCGCCCTTTTTAATTCAACAAAGGCACTCTCGGCCTCTGGGGTCCACTGCAACGGACTCTGGTTCTGCAACCCTTTGCCATGGGCTATGTCACATAGGGGCGCCTCAAGGGGTGTAATGTGGGATAACCGTTCTACAGTAGGAGCACATGCCCAGAAAGGATAGTAATTGTTTCTTCGTGTGAGGCTTTGGAATTTGCTGGATTGCTAGAACTTGGTCTTGACCAATGCCCTTGGCTTGTTCAGATATTAAGTGACCTAAGAACATCACCTGTTGTTGCACAAATTGTAACTTTGCGAGACTGACTTTGTGCCCCTCCCTTGTGAGATGGCAGAGCAACGCAAGGGTATCCTTCTCACATTGTTCCTCTGTTGGTGCCGCTATCAAGCAATCATCTACTTACTGCAAAAGCGCTGACCCCTGGGTGAGAACAAGAGTCTCCAGACTCCTGTGCAGAGCCTCATTATATATGGTGGGGGACTCGCAGTAACCTTGACAAAGTCATGTGAAAGTATATGATTTCCCTTTGAATGAAAAAGTGAACCAGAATTGCCTATCTGGGTGTACCGGTAACACTAAAGAAGGCATTTGCTAAATCCACAGCAGAGAACCATTTACTGTCTGGTGGAATTTGAACCAATATAGTATAAGGGTTGGGAACATTTGAGGCGTGCAGGACAACAGCGCTATTGACTGCCTGCAGGTCATGAACAAACCTCCATTCCTCCGGTTTACCAGGAATTTTTGCCTTTTTGACCGGAAAAATGGGGATTCTCACCAGTGAGTTTTCACAGGGGATTATCACTCCAGCCTTTAGGAGGGATTCAAAGACTGGAGTAATTCCTTCTATGGCTTCGGCTTTTAGAGGGTATTGAGCTCTGCAAGGACGATACTCAGACTTCGGGGTTATCCTTATGGATTCACAGCCCCGTATGAGCCCCACATCATGTTTGCCCTTTGCCCACACCTCAGAAGGGACCATTTTTAATCTTGGGTCTGAGACTTCCAGCTTAGGGAAACGCTAGGCAATCCCCCTAGGCTTCTCAGGGCTAGCGGGGGTTACCTGGACTGTCCTATCTGCCTGAGTTAGCCAATTTAGTTTATTTTTATATGTTCACATATCTGCATTGAACCAGATACCCACATTGTCCCTGAAGACCCAACCTTTCGTTCTTTGTGCCTTTAGCACCCATGGTCCCAAATCCTGCCGCCTGTCACCAGACGCCTTCGCCAGTGACACATGAGGAGAGGAGCCTTACACATCAAAACGATAGGGTCTGCCTGCTGTTACAGGTACCTTAGATAAGTTCACACTAACTGCACATCTGTGATCACTCCAATAAAATTTGCACAATAACAAGTGATCTGGTTTAACCAACCTCCTGAACCAATCCTTCTCATATGGTTTGTCAGGGCCGTCACGGTGTATGTGTGCTGCGCAGTGCAACATATCTCCAGCAAGAAAATTGGTGTTAATAGGATTAACATGGTTGCTTGCTTCCAGGGTGAGTGAATCGCTCACTGAATTTATCAGTCTCTGGCTTAATCCACTCATAGACATACATCAGGGGTCGTGGGTCATATTTTACAGCCTGCACTGGTAAATCTTCCCTTTGAATTACCTGCAAGCCTGTCGGAGTACTGAGCAAGTCCAACCCCAGTCTCCCTATGAGATCCCGACACATCAGATTTGAAGGACAAAATTCCGATAACAAGAAGGAGAATTGGAAGGTTTCCCTGTTAGTAGTTTCGCACAATAGGGGTGCGGAATTTCTCTCCCCCACCACAACTCCTGATGCACCCATTGTGTTCAGGAACCTTTCACTCATCTTTATTTTGTCGTTTGTGTAAACTGGCTTAATGTAAGGACTGAGTATGTTGCCCCTGTATCTACCAAAAAGGTAACTGATGTACCTTCCACACATAACATAGAGGTGGGCATTAACTTATATGCATCATTGTGATATTGGACATACTGTCCACACTTTGCAATCTCAGCGCTCAACATAGAGGTGTGACATGTCTCAGTGCCCACAAGGTTAGTAGAAGAAATTAGCATAAGCGAGTCTTCATTGCTAAGCATAAAGGAAAGAGGCTTACCTGTACCTTGTGGGCTGCCCACCTCCACGTCAGCCTTACCCTGTCAATCACCCTGCTGTCCAGCCTCCAGGGCTGATTGAGGCTGTCCATTGCTCCGCAAACAAAGCACCCGCCAGATCTACCTCTACCAGCACCCCTTCCGCGATCTCTTTTCCTGCAGCACCTTCCTCCAACGTCTGGGTGACCATCTTTTTGTCTATTTTATCCTTCATTCCATTGATGACGCTGTTCCTCAGGTGTGCCTCATACGGCGTAATTTCTGCTGCCATTATGTCTTCAGGTGGTCTCAGTCCACTATGGACATTATGGACTTCAGTGAGACGCGTAAGGTACTGGGACACTATCTCACCTTCTCGTTGTTTTCACATTGCTGTTTTGGTCATGTCCATTCGCACTGGGAATGCCTCCCTATAGACGGTTGCCAGCGCTGCAACAAAAGCATTAATGTCTCCATTCTCTTCTGCTAGCGGGTGGGCTACTCTGGCATGGACATTTACAGCTGGCCAGTTATACTTCTCGTGGCCCTCTTGCTTCGATCTGTTGGGGGTACAAGATGCTACCGGTGATTCAGCAAACCCTGAGGCAGGGGCTGCTGACTTGGAACCTTCGCCAGGCGGATCTCGTAGCGGGGGCTGCAGGTCTCGGAGGGCAGTCATCAAGGTCAGGATCTGAAACAGACTTAAGACACTGTACAGCTTCGTTAGGTTGTTTTCTGTGCATGTCTGCATGTGCGCTGGTGTTTGTACGTGTATTTGATCTATCCTTTACTTGAGATTTCCTTTCTCTGATATCAGCCTCAGCCTTCCACATGTTGTAAGCACTCCAATTCACCGGTTCTATTTTTTCCTTCCTTTTCTCCTTCTCTCTCTCTCCTCCAACCGCGACCTCAATATTTCCAGCTGTCTTTTACTAAAACCTCCTCCCTCCGGAAAACCACATTCCTTAATCCACAATTCTAACTGCTTCACAGACTCTGGGCTGTAATTATTTAACATGTATTGTATTTTTGGTTGGCCATTCCAAGTCCTGTGTCGACTCTCCCTTTGTTTGCTCTTGCTGGAGCCCATTTTTAGTGTCGCTGGAAAAGTGTTCAGTTCTCTCTCTCTCTCACTCTCACTCTCGTGGTACCATTATCTTTTCCTTTTTGACTTGCTTTTACCTCCAGAGGTCCCATTTCGCATTGGCCGCGTCCACCTTAATGCCTTGGTTTTCGTAAACCAAGAAACCACGTATCCAGTATGTCTTAGTGAGTCCAACTCAGCCAGTGGTGGTTCCAAGTCTAAAACCACCCTTAACCTTGCTGTCTCCTAAACACTCTTGAGACGGCAAGCCCCTTCCCCTTGAGGTTTTACTCTAATACCACGTGAGAGTTCACTGAACCCTTTTCCTGCTGAATTTATTCTCTTAGAATGAGTTTCTGTGCAGGATTACTTAACCCACAGCTCTTACCCCGGCCTTATTTGATTCAAAACCCCAGCGCTAGGGTAATCCACAGATTTCCAGTCCTCTCACGCAAACAGGCCAATTCAGCATTCGAGATGAAGTGAAAGACCTTCAAGGCGCTGGCGCCTGCGCCTCCTGGGAATCTTCAGAATCTCACCCAGTTGCGGGGTCCTGGGACGAGCCTCCAAGTTTACTGTCACGGAAATTAAATCGACTTGACTCAATAATTAGCAAGAGCAAAGCAAGGGTCTTTATTAAAAATCTTGCAAGATTGACTCATTACACCAAGCCAATGCAATGAGTACTAAAACATTTACGCAGACGCCTGCCTTATAGCATTCCTTATCACACACTCAAGGGCAGAGACTGGGGAAACTCAAGTTGTTATCCTCTCATCCCCTGGTCCTAGACATAACAGTTCTTCAGCTTTCATTGAATTCAAGTATCGCAAGGTTGAGTTGAGTGTTTGCAGAATTCAAGTAGAGAAAAGCTGACTGCAGACCTTCATCAAAGCATCGTTTACAAAGCTCAGCACAGCATTGATATGAAGAAAAGCATTCTCTTTAAATTTCACAGTAAATGGATAATTTTCCATTAAAGTGCCAACAACAAATACATTATTTTAAATTAAAATCTCCCAGTAAATTTTTTACAAAGGTCTAACCATGATTGTGGTTGCTTTCTGGTTTGATACAGTATATGCATTTTATGAATGAGTTGAGTCATCATACCCTTCTGTTTACACCCTATATTTTTCAGAGAATTTGTTTTTATTTTCTCGCGATGATAATATTATGAAAAATAGCACTTTATTCCCAACACCCCACTCCCCTGGCAAAATGTACATTTTGTAATTTCCTTTGAAAGATGCTGTGTAATGTCAGAAGCATGAGTTCTCACTTGGAAATGGCACTAATATATTCTTTGCATTGTTCACTGTTTGTAAGTACTACCATGTAGGGTGAATGTCATGTGCCCTATCAGTAGAAGCTTTGCTTGATTTGACGGCATGTGGAAAGCTCATTGAATGAAGTAGATGTGCGATCCATGAAGATATCATTATCCTCAATCATGGGTCCTGATCTCTCAGAAGCACCATGCCTATGACAGTCTCTACACACAGATATATATAAATCCTGAGTGGGTCATAATTTCCTCTAATACAATGGAATTTCATAGAATCATGCAGCACCGAAGGAAGCTATTTTACTCATTATGTTGGTGCTGGCTTCTTATTAGAGCTATTCAATTAAACCAACTCCTCTGCTCTTTCCCACATGCTTGCAATTAATTTCCATTCAAGAAGCATTTCTTTAAATTTCCTTTTAAAACTTACTGTTGAATCAGCTTCCATCAACCTGAGGTGGTGCATTCCAGTTCATAACATCCCGCTGTGTAATAGAGTAGCATCTCTTTATCTCTCCTCTGGTTCTTTCGTCACAATTATTTTCACTGTGTTTTTTGCATACTGACCCTCCTAGTGGAAGCAATTCTTACTATGCACTGTATCAAAACTCCTCATAACTTTTAACACCTTTATTAAGTTTTCCCTTAAGACAAACAACTTGAAAGTGGACAACTCTAGGTCTCTAATTTCTTCAAATAGCTCACTGTAATCTCTCCAAAGCACTAACATGCTTTGTAAAGTGTGGGGACCAGTATTGGCCATAATATTCCAGCTGAAAACAACCATTACCTCTCTCACTAGTATCCTTACATACAGATAGGGAAGGACACCACTTTGACTGGGACAACACATCCATCTTAGGGCAAGCCAAACAGAGACACACACGAGAATTCCTAGAAGCATGGCATTCCAACTGGAACTCTTATCAACAAACACATAGGCGGCATGGTGGCACAGTGGTTCGCACTGTTGCCTCACAGTGCCAGAGACTCGGATTCAATTCCCGCCTCAGGCGACCGACTGTGTGGAATTTGCACATTCTCCCCGTGTCTGCGTGGGTTTCCTCCGGGTGCTCCGGTTTCCTCCTACGTTCCAAAAATGTGCAGGTTAGGTGGGTTGGCCATGCTAAATTACCCGTAGTGTTAGGTGAAGGGGTAAAATGTAGGGGAATGGGTTTGGGGTGGGTTGCGCTTTGGCGGGTCGGTGTGGACTTGTTGGGCCAAAGGGCCTGTTTCCACACTGTAAGTAATCTAATCTAATCTAAACATCGAGTTAGACCCCATCTACCACCAATGAGAAAAAGAACCGGAAATGACGTCACCAGGGGAAATGACATAATTGACCCAATAAATAAATAGATATATATAGAAAGCAGGAATCATGTACACTGCTTCGCCTGAGGCCGACTGAAAATGTTACCTAGTAGGGTGACAAAATGTCTGGAAATGAACCTCCCAGCTCAGCGAGCAAACCTACATTCAGAATCTCAAGTTGAGCTGCAAGTCTTCTCAAAACTCACTACAACCGTTATTGATGAAGAGTGAACATAAGATGGGCATAGTGGTAATCTCACTAGTAATGCAGAATCCCAGGCTCTGATGTTTGAGGGACTTGGCTTCAAATCCTGCCATGGCAGATGGTCAAACTTGCATTCAATATACTCTGGAATTTAAAACTAGCTTCAACAACACCCAGGTAACTACTGTTGATTATTGTGAGTAAAAAAGAAGCATCAAGTTCATGAATTCACTTTGGATAAGGAAATCTGCTATCCTTACCTGATGTGACCGATTTGTGAATACATCCATCTGGTTCCCTCTGAACTGTCTGTTGAAATTAATCAAACGCTACATGACGATGAAACTGGATCGACTGGCTGGCTTTGGAATTGACAATGGCAAACATGGCACTGTCAACTCTGCAAAGTCCTCCTTCCACATATCTCGGATCTTCTTCCAAATTTGAGAAAGCCGCTCCACAGAGTAGCCGAATGTTAGCCTGACATAGTTACATTCACAGAGTCTTTCTCTGTAGGTAAAGGCACAGACACCACCATCACCATCCCTGAGGGTGTCCTGTCCTGTACTGACTGGACAGACCCACCAGAGGTGGAAGCACAGTGGTGTAGAGTCAGGAGGGAGTTTCTCTGTGGATTATTCAACATCAACTCAGAACCACATGAAATTTCATGGCATCAGTTCAAACTTGGTCAAGGAAGCCTGCTGATTATCATTTAACTTCCCCCTTGGTTGATGAATCAGTTGAACACCACTTATAAAAAACAGAGTATGGCAAGGGCACAGAATATGCTTTAATACCTGTCCTGAAGAGTGGCTTGGTAGTAACACTACTGAGTGAACTGGCAGAGTTCTAAAGCAGCTACCTGATGAAGGCGCAGCACTTTGAAAGCTTGTACTTCCAAATAAACCTGTTGGACTATAACCTGGTGTTGTGTGATTTGTAATAGTGTTCTATAGGACATAGATGTTAGATTGGGTCTGCGACAGGTGGTGAAGGAAATAACAAGAGGAACACATTTGCACGACTCTGTCCTCACCTGTTGAACTGTCACAGTTACATCTGTTCAGGATTGTGCAGTTCTTTCGGTGACAAAATCTCATGTTGACATTAAGAATACCCTCTTTCGGATTGTGTGGTACTAACCCTCCATGTTAAATTGGACAGACTTCAGGCGGATCTGACAACTCAAAGCCTGGGCATCCACAAGACACTCTGGGCCATCAGCAACAAAACTGTATTTGACCAAATGGCGTAACCCCCACTTCTCCTATTACTATCAAGTCAAGATATCTATCCTAAGCCAATGAGGAGTGCAGGAGACCATGCCAAGAGCAGAGCCAGGCATTTTTAATAATGAGGTGTCAGCCTGGTGAAGCTACAACACAGGACTACTGGTGAGCCCAATAGCATATGCTGTATGCGGTGGATAGCGATGAATGATTCCACAATCGCAGAATTAGATCTAAGTTCTGCAGTCCTGCCTCATCTGGTTGCGAATGATGGTGGACAATTAAACAACTCAGAGGAGGAAGCTCCACAAATATCCCCATCCTCAATGATGACATTAGTGCAAAAGACAAGGCTGAAGAATTTGCAACAGTCAGAAGTCGTAAGTAGGTGATCCATCTGGACCTACTTCTGGGATCCCCAACTTCACAGGTACCACTCTTCAACTAATTTGGTTCACTCTACATGATAGCAAGAAAAGATTGGAAGCACTGGATACTGAAAAAGCTTTGGGCCCTCACAAGATTCTGGCAACAGTGTTGAAAACTTTTGCTCCAAAACCAGCTGTGCACTAGTCAAGCTCTTCCAATTCAGCTACAACACTGGCACCTATGGACAATAGGGAAACTTGTCCAGCTGTGTCTTATCCATGAAAAGTAAGACAAATCCAATCCAGCCAATTGCTGCCACCTGAATCTACTCTTAATAATCATCAAAGTGATGGAAAGGATTGTCAACAGTGTTATTGAGTAGCACTTGGGAAGAAATAACCTGTTCACTGATGCTCAGTTTGGTTTCTCGTAGGTCGACTGGGCTCTTAACCTCATTACAACTGTTGTCAAAATTTGGACAAAAGAGCTGAATTCCAGAGGGAAGGTGAGAGCGACTGCCATTGACCTCAAGGCCACACTCAACCGAGCGTGGTATCAAGGAGCCCTTATAAAACTGGAGTCACAGAGAAGAGAATGGAAAAGCTCCAACCTATACAAGTTGTGGTCATTGGAGGTCAATCATCTCAGCCCCAGGCTACCTCTGCAGGAGTTCCTCAGGGTAGATATTTTCTAATCAACCTGTTCAGCGATGTTAGTATACACCTCTAGAGAAGGGTTATAGGGAAAGCTTGAACCCAGGTTTCCAGACCCAGAATGGGGATAGTACCACTGCACCACAAGGGCCACAGTTCTTCATATTCAATCATCTTCAACTGCTTTAATGACCTCCCATCCACCTGAAGAAGTGGGAATCTTTGCTGATGATTGCATATGTTCATCATCATTCTAAGATTCTCAGATACAGAGAAGTCCATATCCATATGCTTCAAGACCTGGACAACACCCAGCCTTGGAATGATAAGGAACATTCATACTTCAAGAGCCAGACAATGATCATCTCCAACTAGAGAGAATCTAACCACTGCTCTTGATGGTATTACTGTCACTAAGGCTCCCACTACTAACATGCTGGGAGTTACTGTTCACCAGAAGTTGAACCGATCTAGCCAAAAAAAATTACAGCTACAAAAGCAGATCAGAGGCTGATAACAAGTAGCAAGTAACTCACCTCCTGACTCCTCAAAGCCTGTCTACCATCTACAAAGTACAAGTCAGGAGTGCAACAGAATACTTCCCACTTAACTGGATGGTTGCAGCTCCAACAACATGGGCAGCACGGTGGCTCATTGGTCAGCATTGCTGCCTCACAATGCTAGGGACACAGATTGAATCCCACTCTTGGGCGCCTGTCTGTGTGGAGTTTGCATATTCTCCCCGTGTCTGTGTGGATTTCCACTGGGTGCTCCGATTTCCTCCCACAGTCCAAAGATGCACAAGTTAGGTGGATTGGCCATGTTAAATTGCCCATAGTGTCCAGGGGATGTCGATTATGTGGATTAGCCATGGGAAATGCAGGATTACAGCGATGATGGGGGTGTGGGGTTGGGTGGAATACTCTTCAGAGGGTTGATGTGACTTGGTGGGTCAAATAGCCTGTTTTCCACTCTGTAGGGATACTATTCTAACGCTCATGAAGCTAGACACTGTTCAAAACAAAGCAACCCACTTGATTATCACCACATCCAGCATCTTGTGCATTCACTCCTTTTGATGCACAATGACAGCTGTATGGATTATCTACAATATGGACAGCAATAACTCATCAAGGCCCCTCCAACAGCACCTTCAAAACTCATACCCTCAACCATCTAAAAGAAGAAGCGCAGCAGATTAATGAGAACATCATGACCTACAAGTTCCCCTCTAAACCATGCACCATGCTGACTTGGAACTTGATAGGTTCTGCAGAATTACTGTCTGAAATCACTGTCCCCTATGAAGATGATACAGTGGAAATCTGGAAATATCAATTTTAATCTATAAGATAAATAATTGAACACAATCCAGCTGTTTTATGAAATGTGGCCCCTGCAATAATACATCATTATTGTTCATCTCTTGCGAAACTTTATTTGTACTTTGTGAAGGGCTTGAACCGAGAAATCTCAACATTCTTTTCTTGCATGTTCACTGTTAGGAAGTGAAATACGATATAAAAACAGCTTCCTCTATACTATCCCTTATGATCTTTGGCTGTCATCTTAATTTAAATAATGCAGCCAATTATTATATGAATTGATAGAAAATTGCTAATATTGGGTGTTAAGGAAACAATATCCAGTCTTAAGATCCCAATGATTTGCTGGCCAAACTCATTTGCTTTTACATTTGCAGCTCACACTCACTGTGAATTACAAAATATTATTCTGCAGGTACAACAAGTGATTCAGAATGCAAATAGATTGCTGGCATTTATTGCAAGGAGAATGAAATATAAAGATGCAGTTGTACTGAGTTTTGACAAGGTCACATCTGAAAAATTGCCTATAGTTTTGCCTTTGTATTTATAAAGGGTGTTATTGCTTTGGGAGCAGTTCAGAGACAATTGATTCCTGGGATGGGGGTGGTATCACATGAGGGACATTGGAACTTAGAAGAATGAGAGGTGACCTTATTGAAACATGGGATGCTGAGGTGACTTGACAGGGTGGATGCTGATAGGATGTTCTCTTTTGTGCCAAGGACTAGATCACAGAGGACACAATTTAAAAATGAGATATCTTGTGATTTTTGAGAAGATTTGCAGCCCAGGTTGAGGCTCAGGTCATAAGTTTTGCTCGCAGAGCTGGTATGTTTGTTTTCAGCTGTTTTGTCACCACGCATTTAAGATGGACACAAGGAGAACTTCTTTTCTTTCGGAGGATTGTGAACCAATGGAACTCTCTTGCCCAGAAAGCAGTGTCATTGTATAATTTCAAGGCAGAGTTGTACAGATTCTTAATGGGTAAACAAGTCAAAGCATACGAGAGAAAGGCAGGAAAGTGGAATTGAAGACACAGATTAGGCATCAGGTTTGAAAAGCAAAATGGCCTCCCTTGTTCCTAATTCATATGTTTGTATGCATCATGTTTATGTTTGCTATGTTAATTGGATTCCAAATGAGACAGAAACAGTTTTCTTAAAAGTATGTTTATTTACAGCAAACAGATTGCATTTATCTGCTTCACACTTACAAACTCAGTGTCCCAGCAGTCTCCCTTTAAAAAGTGTTTGAGGTACTTCATCAAGCAATACTCTTCACTTTGTATCTAAATAATATAATTACATATCATGAGCAAACTGAAACTAAACATAATTCTGTTTTCACATTTTTTTTACATTTCTCAGAAATTTACTTTGAGATTACAACAATCCAGATGTACATACAGTCTCAGAAAGAAAGACTGAATTTGCAAGATTCCTTCATGTTCATCAGAAAAATATTCAAGGGAACCCTAAGGCTAACTGTCAAACTTTAACATTTAATGTCAAACACAAGTGTAGACCCACAGTTTGATGCGAAGACTACCAGCCAATCATACTTTTTCTCACCAAGGTTTGATACTAGAACTGCCTTTATTCTATACCTTGTAGTGTTTCCCTGACAACAGCCATAGCAACCCACTGTCAATGCAAACAGGTAGGTAAAAACGCTAAAAGCATCACACCCAGCAAGCTTTGCCACAAAATGACAATGGAAAACAGACTTTTGTAGATCAAATATTGCCAAAAGGTTTACACCATGCATATCAAGAACAAATGAGCACATTGAGGAGATAACCATTACATGATGCATTTGCTTATGAAATGATGGAGTCATTTTAAAAGCATTTGTACCGAGTATGTTGTTGACACTGGTACGGCCACATTTAACCATCCCAATTCATTTGGCTTGACCCTTCAGAGAACATCACCTTCAAGCACAATTGTGTGGAACTAGGATTAGCGTTTGATGGTGGTTTAAAAAAAAACAAATAAACATTTTGTTAGCATGTTTCACGTCACACCAGACTGCCTATGAACAGAGGGAGACAGAACATTCAGCCCAACCAAGAAAGGTTACACAGTTGATCTCCAAACGAGCAGAGAATCTGCGTCTGTGCAGCACCTGTCCATGAGCACAGGACATCCTAGAGTATTTCATAGTCACTGAAACACAGCTGTACTCAGTAATACAATATGGGGAAACCTAAAATCCAGTTTGAAAACAGTATCTGTTGTGATGAGGTTTGGGGATTAAATATTTGCCGGGACATGGAGAGAACGTGTCGCTTTTTCTCGAATGACGCTGTGGGATTTTTCTTACATGAACATGGAATGGCAGACAGAGCCTTGGTTTAACACGTCGACAAAACATCTGTAAGATCATTCACTGATGTAGGGAAGTTGAGAGGTGTTGGTTATTCCGAATATGAAATCAGGTTGTGCTGATTGAATTAAAACCATTTCCTGATTTGTATTGGGCTCCATTTCAGTCCGTGAAATGATACAAGAGCACCTATATTCAAGAAACAGAAACATCTACTTCAGATCACAATGTAGTCCAAATGTTACACCGAAAATGATCGTATTATTAAATACTGGACAATATGGAGGACTCTCTTAAAATGTAAGATACTTAGGTCACTTAGAGGAGTGAGTTAACATTCTAGTGCCTAACAGGAGATCAAAGCTGTGTCTTGAAGCTTGGGCTATTAAGCCATGCTCAGAAATCTGGGATTTAATTCAAAACCTTCCTGCTTTGTTAGAGGGGAGTTCCTCCTATACAGCAGACGTGAAAAGGCAGCCAGAAAAGAAATAAAAACCCTAAAAAGATCATAACTGGCCCAAATCTGAGGATCAACATAAAGTAATACATTTAGGGATGGATCTTACTTTTATTTAACTAAGTGTCAGTTATACTAGGGTTTTTTGGAAGACTTTTCATTGCAAGGCGCAGTAAGAGTATATATATTACCAATATTGTCATGTTAACTACTTATCCCATTCCTATACACCTAGCTCGACTGATTCTTGTCCTCTCTTACCATTCGCTGTTTGCATAGAAGTTTCAGCACTGCTGGCATCCCTGGTGCTGGCATCATCTTTAAAAAGTTGTTGTGTGCATGGACAAGCACTGTTAGTCTGAAACTGCTCTGCATGGTTGCAGACATTTGCCCCAGACTTCACAGGGCTGTGAAAATCGATTTCCCACTTTGCAGGGAGGGGCCTGGAGGCCCTGGTGAATGGAGTAGTAGCTAGGAAAATGTGGCATATTATTTGATTTCTTTTCTCAGGACTACACTATCATCCATCTCTTTGACTCCCTAACTACGGTTCTTTCTCACGCTCTTGCTCTCTCTCTCTCTCTCTGGGCTCCATCTCCACCTATCCTCTCACTCCCGTCCCGCACCCAATCCCACCATCCTCCCCACCCCCGATCCGCTGTCTTCAGTATAAATGCTACCTTTTCCTAGATACCCTCCATTCTGAAGAAGGGTCACTGAACCCAAAACGTTAACTCTACTTTCTCTGCACAGATGCTGCCAGACCTGCTGAGTTTCTCCAATAGTTTCCAGCAACCGCAGTTCTTTGTTTTTTAACCATGGCAAACTTGCGGGTTTTGTGTTATCTGAGCCACACTTTCGCAATGCCTCCCTCAAAGTTGTCCTGATGCCTGTTCAGGACTGGGGGAAGGAGTTCAATTCCCTAGCAATGGCAACAGAAGGCCAATGGATATATATGGCTCTGGAGGTCGTGGGTGGCTCAAATAAACCTTGTGCTGCAAAAGGATGAACTATCTGCTGCGCTCCCGTCAAGCTGTGCACTACTGACCACTACGTAAGAAAGCTGGAACTGAAAGATGCTGAAATCCATGGAATAAAAATTGTGAAGGAGCATATTATTCTTAAACAAATCTGACTCTGGTTGCAAGATTGAAATTATAGGCTACACTTCCATGATTGAAGTTCATATTTATTAAATATTTTCTTGAATATGGGATATGCTTTTCTTTATCTTATGCCCCTGTTCCACCCTCCTTCAAGACTGTGGTAGCCAATGTACTTGGAAGATTAGAGTATTCTTAGTTAAAATGGTGAATACAGCATTGAAATAATTTGCTCTTTGTTGCCTTCTAAACATATTTCAATTGCAGAATGTTAGAAAATAAGTTGCAAACTTGTCTTAGTTATCCAATCCAGGTGACACTTGTATCCATTGTTTCCTGACTTTTTTATTTACCACCTTTGTAATCAGCCACACTTGCTGCAGTATAGTATCAAGGGCACAGTACATGTCTGTGCAGACAACACTAAGCTGGGTGGTAATGTGTGCTGTGAAGAGGTTGCTGAGAGGTTGCAGGGTGACTTGGACAGCCTGGCTGAGTGGGCAAATACTTGGCAAATACAATATAATTGTTAAATGTGAGGTTATCCACTTTGGTGGCAAAAACAGGAAAGCTGGTTATGATCTGATTGGTGGCAATTTTGGAAAAGGCAAGGTGCGACAAGACCTGGGTGTCATGGTGGAATAGCTGCTGAAGGTTGGCATATAGGTGGAGGAGGTGGTGAGGAAACCTAATGGCACATTGGTCTCCATAGTGAGAGGATTTGAGTATTGGAGTAAGGATTTCTTGCTGCAGTTATACAGGGCCTTGGTGAGGCAACACCTTCAGTATTGTACGCAGTTTTGGTGTCCTAGTCTGAGGAAGGACATTCTTGCTATTGAGGGATCCAGCGAACGTTCACCAGACTGATTCCTGGGATGGCAGGACTGACATATGAGGAAAGACTGGATCAACTGGGTTTGTATTCACTGGAATTTAGAAGAGTGAAGGAGTGAATCTCATAGAAATATTAAAATCCTGATGGGACTGGGCAGACTAGATGTGAGAAGAAAGTTCCCGATGTTGAGAAAGTCTAGAACTAGGGGTGATAGTCTAAGAATAAGGGGTAAGCCATTCAGGACTGAGATGAAGAAGAATTTCTGCACTCAGAGAGTTGTGAACTTTTGGAATTTTCTCCCACAGGAAGCTGTTGGGACCAGTTCATTAGTTATATTTGAGAGGGAGCTGGGCATGGCCCTTGCAGTTAAAGGGATCAAGAGGTATGGAGAGAAGTGGAATTGGGATACTGAGATTGCATGATCATATTGAATGATGGTGTAGGCTTGAAGGGCCAAATGGCCTACATCTTCACCTTTTTTTTTATATTTCTATGTTTCTCCACAGGTTTCTTGATGTGAGGTGCTGAGACTGTTATCTTGGAAGATTAGCAGCCTATGCAAAGGTGTATGCCCTAAACCATTCTTTATCCAATGGCTATGCAACTATGCTTCCAGTAGACACTGGTGAATGGTGACCAGAAATGTGAGGCATTTCTGATTTCCCACTGTTGCCCAGAAATACTAAATCCCCTTGTACTATCTTAACCCTATCTTAACCCTATCTTAACCCTAACTCTAACCCTAACCCATCACCAGTGCCATATCTTGAATCTTCATATCTTGAAAAAGTTTTCTGTGATGTTGTAAGTTTTTTCAACACTGTATTTTCAAACTGGCAGAGTTTACCTTCTGGAAAATGTCTCAGCTATAAGAACAGAAATATGTCTAACATTGTTTCCTTGATATATCGTGGCATTAGCAAATCAGATAATAATTCTCTCACCTACTGTATGAAGCTGACCTTGCATTCACCTAGCAACTTACTTTGCATGGAATTGCATCACTTGTCTGAGTCAGTTCCCAGAAGGATAAGGATTGAAGATTTAGCTTCCAGCCCAGCAAACCTGTTTCTACAGAAGCCATTCCCTGAGGAGGACAACGTAATGAAAGGCTTGTGTGTGTTGTACACTCGCCACATTAGTTTATGTTCGTATTTTCTTCAGGTTTTGTTGAAGGAATTAAGTATCTAAATTGAAGTGAAATGACTATTTGTTATCACAGGAAGAGTCGTAACAGAGTTCAAAAGCAAAACAGCATGAGGCAAGCTGTGGAAGTGAAACCTGTCACTTACACCATGAGTGTCATATTTCCCTCTATTTAACGCAATGAATCCACAAAACATGCACATCTTTCAATAACAGTCAGAAATGAAGTGAATGTTATGATCAGATGTAAAATTAACTACTCCAGAAATATATCATCCTAATTTGTGATTTGTGTTTTGGAAGAGAAAGGTTCAATGTAGGCTATGTTGGTTCTGCTACAGAAATGCTTCTGTCCCCTCAGGTTTGCTGTTTTTTTTCGAAGTTCTGTTTTGTTTCTCAATCCTCTAGTGCTCTGCGTTTACTTATTAAACCTCCTTAGTTGCTCTTTTTAAATTTCATGATGCTAATTATTTCTGTTATATAAGGGAGAATAGGAACTTTTACAAGTTGTCAGCTGTGGCTCAGTTAGTGTACCTGTGCCCTTGAACCAGAGCTTGAATAGATCCAGTGCAGTACTGAGGGAGTGTTACATTGTCAGTGATGTTACCATTCAGATAAGGTGTTACATCTTCCTGTTTAAATGAATATAGAAGATCCCCATGGCACTACAAAGAAGAATTAACTCTAGGGTCTTGGCTAATATCTATTCTTCATCAACATCACAAAAACAGGTCTATTTCTGTACTGTATGACTTAATGGCCATTATTTACATTGTTAAACATATTCATTTAAAAATAAATGTTAGTCAAATACAGATTACAGTTTCTGATGCTGAGACAACGGAGATAGCAGTAACAATAATAACTCTCAAACGTACTATGCCAAAAGTACTATGGCATTTTGTTAAGGAGTTAGAGGTCTCACTTGGACAGCCAACAGGAGACTTGCACTGTTTCTTTTTGGGGAAAGCCTGCCAAATCACGAGTCAATCGGGCAATGGTGAAGTCTTCCCTGGAATCAAGACCTCAGGAATGGAACTATCACCTGATTTGCCATCAGCTATTTTGCTTAACAACACCATTGCTTAGGCCATGACTCATCCCAAAAGAATACTCTCCAGAGTCCCAGATTTATAGTGAGAGACCCAGGCTATAGATGCATAATGTTGGTGTTGTTATTTCACACAATGAAGGGAATAATTTGTAGTGCTGCCCTTCCTAATGTCCAGTCCTTCAATAAAGTGGTCAAATCACTCTTCGGTGTGCACTGAGGTGAGAAGTGGCCCTCACATTTTTCGCTATTAGACAGACTGACAGATTCAGCTGCAACTAGATATTTTTTAAACCAACCTGTTCCCAGAGATGTTATGATACCCCTTTGGAGAAGGTGAAACTTGAATCCGGGCAGCTACCTCAGAGGTAGGAGTATTACCACTCAACCTCAAGAATCCTGTTCTCAGTTGCAAATGAGTTCATGATGGGATGAGGCTCTTGAACAATCATTGATTGACCACGTAAGAACCTTAGTTGGCAGTGGGACAAGATGGTCAACCCTAGGTGAAGGTGGAGTTGGGAAAGGGGCAAGTTTCAGGTACACCGTCCCACTGAATCAGTTACATTCCACTCAGCCAAGAACATCACCAAACAGAGCAGAAGATTCTGCCCCACCATGGACCTGAGATTTATTCCGAGAAAATAATTGACATGCCATGGCTCCAAGCAGCTATCACAGTATATTCGACTCTGCTATAATGTGTTTCTTCAATGCAAATTGGCTTTAACGTGATAGAAGAATGTAGACCATTATTTATAGAACAAGAACTGTCCTGACATGTATTGGCTATAACATGATTCTGGCTCCATTAGTTTAAATGGTGTTGCTATTGCACAATTTCTTATAACACGTGATCGAACAAGAAAGGAACAATCACGTTATATTGGAACTAACTGTATATTGTGACTGAGAAACCTTGGACATATGCACTTCCACCAATTCTTATTGATATTGGCAAAAACCAAACGAAAAAGGATGCCTTCACAAAGTCTTCAGTAGAAGATAGGCTCAGTCCTGATGAACAGTAGTAGGTTTATTACATATTATTTAATAGCTCCTTACATGACATGATAGTCTCTTGTGAAACTTCAGACGCTGCTTAAGAGTCAGTCAACATTACTGTTGGCTACCTTGACTTAGCACAAGAAACGAAAACTTGGAGACACTCTGCAAAATACTGGTTAGCTCCTTCCAGGATCAGTCTTTACAGATATTTTCTAAGCAACCTGTTCAGAGATGTTATCACACACCTCTGGGGCAGGTATGCCTTGAGCCTTGGCTTCCTGGCTCAGAGACAGGATAAAGCCTTTATATCCTGATGTGTGGAATTTATCTTATGATATACAAATTGGCTATGCAATAGAACCCAGGATAATTCCAAAATAAAGAGAGAAAGATGTTTTAAACATGTTGAAGCTAGAGGAATGTTTTGCTAATGAAGGCTCTATTTTTCTGATTTTCAGGCATTCCTTATTTTTGATTTTCAAGGGCTTTGAAATAACTGGACAGAGGCCTATATCCCATCACCAAGTCACCCTTTATTTACATGTGCACAGTATATGGGCTCTGACCAGCCAGCTCAGAGCCAGTCCCTAAAGTGAGGAGCCTCTGAATCTCCTGTCAGCTAGGGCTCCCGGATTGGCCCAGGTTAGCAGTCCAATCAGGGATCTCATAGTCGATGATATCCACCTAGCCCTCATTCCAACCAACAAAGGCCTCCTTTCTCATTCGAATAAACTACGTTGTTGGATGATGCTGTTGTGTAGTCAAATTAATTTCTGAGTTTGTGTTCATATATGGGATATTTTAACACACAGAAGCAGAATGGGAAAATCTAATTTACAATTTCCTCAATAATCATCACCATTCCAATCTAAAGCTACAAGACACAATGTAAGCATTAATTTCAAGACATGAATGTTGGTACGTTATGGAAGACATACGTTGGCAACAACTGTTTTTCTAAAACACCTTGACACAGTTGTAAACTCATGAGGTCACAGACAAACAGGTCTCATATGTGGGATATGTTGAGATGAATAACACACAAATGCTAATCTTTATAAAATAATTTGGTTCAGTATTCAATTATCTGATTAACAGTGCTCATTACAAATAATAATGTTCATTCTGTTCCTTCATTGACAGGTTTAAAAGTGCTTTCTCCTCCTTAGCGACTCCTTTCATTCCCCTGGTATGCCTCCCCAACACTTACTGTGCCCTGCTTTGCAATTCCCCCACCCCATTTTGCAGTGTCCCTGTTGCCCTTACAGTTTCTCCTCTCTGTGCCGTCTTTCTCCCATTTTTTGCTGTGCCCTGCTTTGCAGTCTCTCCTTGCCTTGCAATCCTTCCCCACTTTTCCGATCCTCGCCCGGCTTTGCTGCCCTTCCTCCCTGTAAATGTGACTACTTTTGGGTCCCCTCTACTCCCGTGCCTTTTGAGCCTTGATTGAATCTTTGGGATTCAACAGGAGCAGCTACAGGAAACAATAATGCATCGATGAGAACCAGTTAACATTTGCCGAAACATTCTAGAATTCCTCCTTTACTTGTTCCATGCTATTTGCACTGAACATTAATCATGGGAGGGATTTTGTTCAATGTATCCTCCCTTGACGTAAAAACACTAATAAAATAATACAACTAGAAAAGAGTTTTGATAAAGCCAGTATAGAGGCAACATAGTTCCAGGAATTCTTTTAGCCTCTGACTCTGTACCTATCAGAATTAATAATACTATTTATTACTCTCTTAAGAGATGGGGTTGGTTGAGGGTTTTGTGAGTAAATGAGAAGATCAATATGTCAATTGAAAGTGCTACCCGATGGAAGACTTATTTCTAGGTGATAAGAAGTCTAACAGAGCATGAACATTGGGTTCCAAAGTAATGATTGTAACAAAATACTGTAAGCTAAAGTGCTGTGAATAATTTATATATTATCTGCTAATTGCTAACAGATACACACGGCATCGTTCATCCTTTCCCATAATTACGCCCAGAAAATCCAAAGCAGGCAGCTGTTAAATTCATCACATGTCACAGATGCCAAATTCTGATTCTTTCCAAGTAAATAATTTTGTCATTGAAAATCAACAGCTGTGTCATCTCAAGGTATTACCTCCATCTTCCCAGGGGACATATGATGAGACTGTGAGGCTATGATGTGGATCGCGTTTCACCCACTCTGCGCTGTTTCCAATATTACTGGTTGGGAACCAGAACGATGGGAAGGCAGTGAAAATATGCTTTGAACTCCATCTGAAAAGAAAGATATTGACAATACATTCATAAGATTTTCTTCCCTATTAGCTGAGGTACCAGAATGTGTAGTGTATCCCTTTGTTTACTTATTTTGTTTTCATTGTGAACTGCTACAATCACAGGAAGAGCTGTGCTATTAGCGACAAAAGCAGGGGCACTTGTGACTTGCTATAGTTTCAGCAGTGGCATTCCGATGTAACTGATCACAAATCTTCAGAGTTTCCATTGAAAACGCCTAAACTAAAATCTGCTGCTCAGGATACTTGACTATGAGCAGTTATTTCTTTATTGCCACTCTGAAATCTATCCCAATGTAAATAGAGGTTTGTTCCTCAAAATAAATGGGGTTAATGAGGGCTTGCAATTAAAATATTAAGCATTGGTGATAATCAGATTAGTCATAGAGTCATAGAGATGTATAGCACGGAAACAGACCCTTCGGTCCAACTTGTCCATACTGACCAGATATCCCAATACAATCTAGTCCCATGTGCCAGCACCCAGCCCATATCCCTCTAAACTGCTCCTATTCATATACCCCTCCAGATGCCTTTTAAATGTTGCAATTGTACTAGCCTCCACCACTTCCTCTGGCAGCTCACTCCATACACATACCACCCTCTGTGTGAAATGACAGAGGTAACCAGGAGGAAGAATTCATAGAATATATTGAGGACAGCTTCAAAGAATAATACATTGTGAATCCACCTCGGATTTTATGTATGTGTAATTTATCAAACTTGCCTCTTTATGTTAGAGTAAAGGATCACCTAGGAAACAGTGACCATAACATGGTAGATTTTAGCATTCAGTTTTGGAGTGTGCTAAGCTTACCTAAGAGTCATTACAAAGGAATAAGGACAGTGTTAGCTGAATTGAACTGGAAAAGGAGTTTAGCTGCAAAGACGGTTGAGGAACAATGGCAGACATTTAAGAAAATAGTTCATTGCTCGCAGCAATGATATATCCCAGTGAGAAAGAAGGATTCTGGGAAGGGGAAAAGCCAACCATGTTTAACCAAGGAAGTTAAGAATGGCACCGCATTGTAATTAAAAAAGACATACAATGTGGCAAAGATTAGTGGTGTACCAGAGAATTGGGAACATTTTAAAAGACCACAGAAAAAATTATGAAAAGGGAGAAAATAAACTTTGAGGGCAAAATTGCAAGTAATATCAAGACAGACAACAAGAACTTATTTAAATGTATAAAAAAAAAGATAGGGAAAGGCCAAAGTGAACATAGACTCCTTAGAGAAGGAGGTTGGGGGAAATAATAATGGGGAACCAGAAAATGGCAGAGGAGTCAAATAAATACTTTTGATCAGTCTTCACAGAAGACACTAATAGTGTTCCAAAATATTAAGGAATCAAGAGGAAAAAGGAGGAGCATAAATAAACAAATAAACACAATAAATATCACTGGAGAACAAAGTTCGAGGCAAACTATTGCTAGGAAGCTAAACATTTTTGAAATGTAAAAAGACAGCAGATACTTACAGGACAGAGGGATGTAAGAGTCGTCATGCCTACATCAAAAAAAGCAAGTGTAAAGGTTCAGCAGGTTACAGGATAGGTAAATAGAAGTTGCCTTTATTTCAAAGGGAATGGAATATGAAAGTATGGAGATCGTGCTGAAACTGTACAAAGCACGAGTCAGATTACAGCAGGATTACTGTATACAGTTTTGGGCCCATTGTCCAAGAGAGGATAAAATGGTATTAGAGGCAGTCCAGACAAGGCTGATACTGTCTTACGAGGCAAGGTTGAGTAGATTAGGTCCGTACTCATTGGAGATAGAAGAATGAGAAATGACCTAATTGAAACATACAAGACTCTTTGGGTTGCTTCCCCTTGTGAATACCTTTCTTTCAGAGGGTATTGAATCTGTGGAATCCTTTACTGCAGAGGACTGTAGAAGCTGGGTCATGAAGTATATTCCAGGCTGAGATAGATTTTTAAGGGATCCAGTAAGGGATTCTAGGGAATGGGTAAAAGGCAGGAAAGTAGAGTTAAGGATTATCAGGTCAACCATGATCTCATTGAATGGCAGAACAGGCTCAGTGGGCTAAATGGCTTATGAGTGATCCTCCACAGAACTGGCCTCCAAGTTTACCTTTTGCTTTCCCTGCTCCAAGGTGTTGTAATTGGCTATTGCAACGTGAAAAACACAGTTGCTACTTTGAAATCAGTGACAGCATGAATAAATGCTCAGATCAGTTGATTGATCCCTGACACAACTGAAAAACAGAATGCTGCATAGGCTGGAAATCTGAAATCAAAACAGAAGGTACTAGAAAGACCCAGCAGACCAAGAAACATCTGTTGAATGGACAAACAGAGTTAAGTTTCAAATCGAGTGACCTTTCAGCATTTGTTTTAAGGTGTTGATTAAGGACTAAATGGAGAGAAATTGCGCTCAGTTCGTGCTGCTTCTGCACTGCAGTAGGTTGCGTGGATGATGCATTAAGCTCCAAACTTTCTCACTCAGCAGTGATGGTGTTGCCACTGAACCAAGGTCTGACACCTAAAGGGAAGGAAATGAATAGAATTACTTAAAATGTTTCGCACAATGAATTCATTTTGAAACACAATGATAGCGATGTTTGCAAACATTGAGCCATTACACTTGGTACAAGAGAAGGAGGTCCTGATAAGGCATGTTATTAAATATGTGTATAATTATCATTCAAATTTTTTCATCTCTCATCTACATGGTAATAATTTCAGTTTTTGAGAGAAAGAGATACTTGCATTAATATAGCGCTTTCAACAATTGTTGCAACTCCCCACACAGCTTTTGTTTTAGTAATGTAGGAAATGAGGAAGTGCCATTGTCAATGACACAGTTCACTGATGCTGGGATTAGGCCAGTAGGACAATAGCTGAGTCGAATTTGTCTTAGCCTTTATAGGCATTGATAACATACTTTGTGTGGTTGATGTACTGTAATTTTTGTTTCTATGATTTTGGTAAAAATGTTCCAGTTAACGAACCACTGGCCTAAACTTCTTGGTTTACATCAGTGGTGCACATTCAGGATTTCATCATCGCCCTCCCACCTTTGGAGGTATGGGAGAGTGTGTGAACAGGGGGTAAGGATAGGTTGGAGATCAGCGACTACGAGCTCTACAGCGTGATAGCCAACTTGCAATGCTTCCGCATCTAAATAGGCAAATGGACGAGACTCAGGAGGGCAGCCTTCAACTATTGAGCTTGACAATAGTGAGGGAGAGAAACAGCAAACTCCATTGGTTAAAAGAGTGCTGAAGGTGATCCATGTCGTCCAGTTAAAAGTTTGGAATTATTGTGAATGCTTTGTAATTTCCCTCCCATTAAACAAGAGCAAATTTGCTAAACGTGGATCTGCTAGAATAACTGAAGCACTTTGCAAATATTGGCTTGGATTTTCTGATGGCCAGTAGTGTAGTTGGGAGTTGGGCAGGGGGGGCCCTATGGCATAATAAACTTTAAAGGAATTGCGCAGGAAATGCTGGGCAGCACATCTGAGCTTGGAATCCTCCAAAAGTATCCATTTAAATTGCAGAATATGGGTGTTCTGCTGCAGTTAAGTAAATAATGATTCAGAAAATGTGAGACTATTAAAAACCTAGTCTGACTGAGGAATTATTTAACTAACCCCAAACCCCCACCAACGTTCAGAATCCCTTCAGTGTGGAAACAGGCCATTCAGCCCAACGACTCCACACCAACCCTTCACAGAGCATCCCTTCTGGACCCACCCCATCCGTGTTACCCTACATTTCCCATGTCTAACCCACCTAGTCTGCACATCCCTGGATACTATGGGAAATTTCCCGAGGCCAATCCACCTAATCTGCACATTTTCAGACTGTGAGAGGAAACCCACACAGACACGGGGAGAAAGTGCAAACTCCACACAGACAGTCACCGAAGGCTGAAATTGAACCCAGGTCCCTCACAGCTGTGAGGCAGCAGTGCAAACCACTGATCATGAAACACCGTACTCACCCCACACCTTGACCCATTGGGACTAACATGCCCCTCTACCCTCCGGAAACTGGACCCAACGTCCTCATTCTGCTTTTCCCATTCCAGCCATAGACCCAACATTCCTCTGCCGTTGCCATCCCGGATGTTCTGTTTCCCATCCTGGATCTGACACATGCCATGCTCACAATAGACCCAATATCACTTGCCCATTCCAACCTATCCTAAACAATCCATTATTTACCTGACCTCTTTGCCACCTTGACTCTGGCCCCTTGCTTATCTGCTTTCCTTCTCGCTACCCACCTGGCACCTTACCTACCTGGCCCTAAACACCCTAACTACCTGGCAACTTCCTCAACTGGCACCCTAAATACCTGGTTCCTTACCCCTGTCCCCCTGGCGTTCTTGCTCATACCCTCCAGGTGCTCTAACCTCACACAAAGGAGCAGTCAAGTGGCTGTCTGTGTTGCTGGATCTTTAAACCACAGAATAGAGCAGCAGATTGCTGTGAAAAGGGTGTGTGCTCTTATCCTGCATTACCAGGGACCTGTCACATTGAAAGTACAACTCCATATTTTTGAAGGACCCCTGACTGAAATCTCCTGTTAGAAACATGGAGATCTTTCTTACTGTAAAAATGAACAGAGGGAACTGAGAGGTAATCTGCATTTAATTGCCACTCCTTGGAAAATGTGTAAAACTGTGGTCAAACTGGACAAATTTAATCAACAATGCAGCCTTGAAATGTGTGACATTTCCATCCAGTCAGTTTCAGCTAAGTACATCTGAATCTTCTTCTTAATTGCATTTAATTGAACTCTGGTTGTTCACCATTTTGTATGTAATTGTGCATAGAGAAGTTCATGACCCTGCATACTGTAGCAATGAATTGAGTTACCGGCTGAATTAATAGCTTCAGGTTGGCAATCTCTGCTGTGTCGTGTCTACAAAGCTGAAGTGTGCGCTGCAAAACCTTCACCAAACAGTTGGCTGAACAGAGTTGGTGAAGACAGATCGCTTCATATTGTTTAGTAAATGTGTCTAACGTACCTCGAATTAAGTAAACATCTGATGGTTCAAGATGGTCGAGGTTTTAGGTTTGATAGTAATTGTTAAGTGGCTGTACCAAGTCAAAACGGGAATGACTTTTCTCAGATTGTAATTCTGATCTCTCATCTCAAAAGGCTTCCGTGAAATCAGAATTTTTAAAAAAAAATCAGTATCAAAGCTATGTCCTACTTCCTGTCAAAAGCAGTTTGTTTTGCCAAATCTGTCATCCATCAAGAATGAAATAATGTTTGTTGGAAAATTATGGTAAGGACGAGTCAGAGGTTAGAAGATGTTTTAATCCCAAGACACAAGTGAGCGTGTGATTTAGATCTTGCAGTAATGTTTTCAGAAGTATAGTTTTCAGAAACAATAGTGCGAATGGGAAAAGGGATCACATGAGAGTCAAGCTTTGGAAACAACCCATCCACTGGATTTGAAACTAAATAATTTTATCAACTTAATTAGTCTGAACCTGCTTGATGCATTGTCACTTCGATCACTTCCCCTGGTACCAGAGGGATAAAACCTGCTACTGAACTGAATTAGACTGCGCCTGCAGTACTGTCCTTGCTTTAATATTAAATCAGGCAGCTTGTATTCAACAAGAATCAAGTTATGACTTTTGATAAGCACATCTCCAGTTCTAAAATCTTGCACTGATAAGGGTCCATTTGAGTTATAGCTTTTATGCAAATTTATTTCAGGGAAAACTATGGCTGACAGCAGAATTGATGGACACTGAGCTTTGGTGCTTATCTAGTCAGTGTATCAGGTAATAAAATATTCATGTTTTCTGAACAGATGCAGAGCTGCTGGGACGTGAGCCTCAGTGCAGTGCTGCCTTCAGGAAATGTTCACTTCATCTCTTTAGGAAACGTGTTACTTGCAATGGTTTGTTTGCCATCTCAATGGAGCCAACCATTCTCTAATAATTACTTTGACGGTTATAATTACGTGAGCACTTGCCGTGCACAGAATGTTTGCCTTTATAAACTGCTCCGATATTCTGTTTTTTTTTCGTTAACAAGATCGCAAGTAGCTAACCTGTAGAATTTAAATGTAAGTTTTTGTAAAAATATGTTTCTCAAATAGAAGCAATGTCATTGAGGGATGCCAGTGCAAAGGGGACAAAATCCCCTCCATCTGTTTTGGTACTTATTTCCTCTGCTTTTCCATAATCTTAGCACAGCACACCCTCTGAACCTTCTAGACTTCCTCCATTTCCCTGCCTCAGTCATCTTCAAGTGGAATTGTCAATTTGATATCAGTTGAACTTACTCTGTGGTGGCCTTCTAGAAACATCAGTTGATTTGTATTTCTTTGTAAAGAAAGCTGTAGTGATTGTAACAAGGTCAGCCAGATGGACAATATAGAATATGGGTTCCCTGACTGGGGCTGTTAATCTTGTCCAGTCAGAAAGCCCTAGCTGACAGATACAAACAGGAGTCAGGGGTTCTGCTCACCGGGTCAGTAGGGTCTGTGCTAGTTGAATCAGTATCATGTACTACACACATGTCCATGTCCTGGTGATGGGATACTGGTCTTCATGGAGTTATTTCAAAAACGTATTGTCAAATAACAGATTTTAATTTCCTTAGGATCTAATAAAGAAAAAAAATTGAAGTGTCGTAATGAATATGATGTGGCATTGTTCTCATCCTGTTTTTCGTGAATATCAGCCCATAATACAAAATGGCAAATGACTTGGCATTCGATAACCTTAAAGACCATTAAGATACAGGAACTGAAAATAAATCTCTCTGATGTTTCGGTGGGGCTTGGAAAAAAAGACAGGTTATAGCTGTATTCTCGAGATGATATGCAGGCTTTAAGAAAAGTAAATGGTCCAGAGATTGTATAAAGTACAAGGTAAAAATATTGCAATCTTTCATCTGCACATTAAACTTTAAAAACATTTTTAAACTCTAAATTTTAAAAATAAAATGCTGTGGTGATCAGGCTGTGCAGGGATGCGTTGGAATAGAGATAACTCCCATCAGGAAAGGCTGACATAGAATCAGAGAGCTGTATTCTAGAGATGAGATGCAGGCTTTAAGAAAAGTAAATGGTCCAGAGAATGTATAAGCACAACAAGACTATGGCAATATCAAGATCTTGCATTCAAATCAATGAAAACATTGACATCGGTACGTTGATGTTATCTTCTGTTTGTTCCTGGCACCACTTCAAAATCATTCAGTTCTTGTCTCATTCACAGGAGTCGACTTCAAAATGAAGACAATAGATGTTGATGGAATCAAGGTGCGAATACAGATTTGGTAAGTTCACAAGGATTAACCAGAACTGAGTACAGATCGTTCTGCTATAACATACATTTCATTAACACGAATTCGCTGTAATGCGATTGATGAATTAGGGACACTGATTCTCAAGCGCGAGCTTTGAAAATGTGTGTTGGCTATAACAGTGCCAACATTTTTAGCGCTGTTTCTAAAGCATGATTTTTCTATAATGCAGGGTTGCACAAGAACGCAACCATTGCATTATAGAAGAGCTATTATGTTTACAGTTAGTTGATGTAATGGAGTTTTAAGGACTTAAAAGGAATTTAAGTACATGAAAACTTTCCATAAAACGTTTTCTTGTGTATTTTCATGAAAATGCATTTTATGCAAGCATAATTTTATGCAAGATAAATGTAAGAATACTTGGATATGTCAGTGAGTTTGTACTGTAAGAGGCTGAGGCAGCCAGACCAGAGGAATGTGCTGACTTGGCTGATTCTAGACTTGTGTGGCAGCAATGGCAATACTGGTGACCTCAGCACCTTTGGATTAAGGAGGAGAAATTCAGATTCTCTTTTTATCTTTGTAAAGTAACGCTGGTTGCAACAACAGCTATGAAGACATTGCATGAGGACAGGATTTGTCAGATTTTAATTCTGATGTCTTATCTCATCAGAACATATTTTTAAAAATAAGTATGCAGTGTGATCCTTCAAAGTGATGTTTTATCCTGCTTCCTGTCAAATGCAGATTATTTTGCTAAATCTGTCATCAGCTAAATTCTTCAGAATGAAAAAATGTGGTTGAAAAATTACAGTAAGGGTGAGTCAGAGGCTAGAAGATCCCTAGACATAAATGAACTTGTGATCTAGATCTTGCAGTTATATATATAGTCTGCAGGATTAGGTTTGGCTGTGATACCCTACATGATCAAATAGCTGATTAGTACTTACCTTTGAGGGTCATCTGAATAATGGCAGGTTGGCATTCAGCACTAGGTTGCACCCAGCACCCACCAATTCGGCGTGGGGTGGGTGTGGTGGTGGAAGGATAAAATGGACAAGAGGAACAGTACATTCCTGTAAGTTTCTCTGATTTAACGGATGTGGGGCGCAATTGGATTAAGTATGACTTGACTGATTTTTCAAAGAGCTGACACAAGCGCAAGAGGCTAAATGGCCCTCATCTACACTGAGTTTCTACATTTCTCATTCTGCTTATCCTTCCAAACGTTCAAACCAAGATGACTGGAATATCTTCATACGTACTGTGTAGCGACTACGGAATGGTACTGTACAATTCATGGTTTCTTCAGATCGTAAAAGGTTGCATCATCGTTGAAGGCCTGTTTGTGACTAGCAAAATATAAATATGTATGCACAAAATGTCCACCTTTACTGAGGAAAGGAGAAAGAAAATTGGCTGCAGAATTAGTTAAAACCACTGAGCATAATTTATTTGTTTGAGAATCCAACTGGATCATGCCATAGTGCTTGGGACAGCTCTTCTGTATTTGACAGTTAGTGAAACATAATAGCAATCAGCTTTTTGAAATTCCTGTTTAAATGGGGAATTACAAAGGAAGGGGGTCACCAAAGAAAAAAAAAAATCAGGAAAACTGTTAGCGCTTCTGTAGGAAGAAACTGGCTGAAAATGACCAATGAGCGGGAGATAATTTGGGATTGAAGTCAAATGTGTGATCCCGCAATGTTATTCATCTTTCTCTTACACTTGGGAACTGGACAGGTCACACTAGTAGTGAATGCTACCGCTCCAGTTTATGCTCACATTGCTTCCCACTGGAATGATTGATGACTCTGTCATGCACTGTCATGGAAAGGAATCCACGGAGAGCGGTCAAAGCCCTTCCTGAGCAAAAGGATTTGAATTGAGAGCGGTTGATTGTATAAGACAAAAGTCCCCACTGTGGGTTTCAGAATGTTGTTGTTGAAGGTGGGGATTGTTTTCAGGCTGGGCTGCATGTTTTATTGTTAATATGAACTTCAGAATATCAGAAAGCATTTGGACAGGTTCCTTACAAAACCGAGAAAGGATTTGGTCTGGTTCTGCATACTCCCAGAGATCATTGCCACCAACACCTTAAAGGTTGCAATAAAAACCATGATTCCCAGAGATAGCCACCTCCTCTGCAAGTCTATATCTTAGAGAACAACGGTGAACCATTACAGTGGTGTCTCAGATTATGAGGGGCATTGGTAGGATGGATTGGAAAGCACTTTTTCCATTAGTAGATGGATCAATAACCTGGGGGGTAGATTTAGGGTACGAGGCCAACTGGAGAGATGGAGAGAAATGTTTTTCACCCAGAGAGTGTTGGGAGTCTGAAACCCATTGCCTAAAATAACGGCTGAGTCAGAAACTCTCAAAGTATTTCAACAGTATTTAGATATTCACTTGTATTGCTGTCACCTCCAGTGTAATGGGCCCACAGCTGCAAAATGGGGTTAGTATAGTCAGATTTGTGTTTGCCAGCATAGACACAATGGCCCAGTAGCCTCTTTCTCTGCGGCAAATGGCTATGAGTCACCAAACGTTTTAACCATTGTCCACAATGCCAAATAATATTGTATCTGTTATGCATTAAACACCTTGTATAGATCCCACATTTGCTATTGTTTTCCCTGCCTCAGACTGTAGCTAGAGACAAGAGATGTTTGGAGAAAGTGAGGCCTGCAGATGCTGGAGATCAGAGTTGAGGGTGTGGTGCTGGCAAAGCACAGCAGGTCAGGCAGCATCCGAGGAGCAGGACAATCGACGTTTTGGAATGAAGGGCTTACGCCAGAAAAGTCGATTCTCCTGCTCCTCGGACACTGCCTGACCTGCTGTGCTTTGCCAGCACCACACTCTCGACAAGAGATGTTTGTCACTAAGATGTGAGTTACTCAATAAAAAGACTAAAGGTTTTCAAAGCTGCTTAAACTACAGCCTCCGAAGCTAATTCATTGGGCTCTATACATTTCTACATTATATTGAAAAGTGCTGTGCAACAAAAATTTATTTGTTCAGATCCTTAGCTTTGCATATCTTTGATGTTACTTTGTGTCTGATCCCCGTCAGCAAAGATAATCACTTTTCAAAACTTTGCAAATGTGATATTGATCAGCATCAATGTTCCAGTAAATCAGCTGTCAATTCCCTTGGATTAGGCTCACAGCCACGATTTCCAGATGTTCAGATTTCAAGCAGCACCCAGGGAAACCCTCATTTCCAACCCAATTAGTACCTTAGGCTGATGAAGAAATCTTCCTTGCCACAACTGCTATTACTATAACTCAAGACATCTTCATCTCTCTAATGAGAGTCTCCTTAATGGATAACTAATCTCGCATGTCTCATTCATTCTACATTAACTGTCAGACAACTTCCCCTGACCGTTCAAGGATATAGTCATCAAATTTAATACTTTGCTTTTTGCCCATTGGTACCAGATTTTAGTTCCAGCAGTTGAATAATCCATTAATTTACAGCTCCACTTACCATGTAATACACACACTACACCCAATGCAAAAACACCTTTCTGAAATCCCTGATGGTGGCAATAAGAATATGTTTCTGTTAAGTTGATAACTCCATCCCACGCCACTTAAAAAATGACTCCAAAAAAAATGGCAGGTCAATGCAGATCACCAGATTTTAAGAAGTAACAGTACACCATTCAGTCCATTGACCCTGCTCTGCCATTCAGTTGGATAACAGCTGATGTGATTGTGGCTTTAAGTCCCTTTTCCTTGACACCCTTTTGAATCAAACACTTGCCAAACTCAGACTTAACGATACTCACTCGATGACCCAACCTCCATGGTTGTCTGTGTTCCAAACTTCTATCAGAGAAATAATTCCTCCTAAACTTTGTCATAAATATCTTTAAGCTCCGCCCCCTAATTCTTCTTGCAGAGGGCAGCAGGGTCATTCAAACAGTTCAAGCCAAAGGATTTGGAAAACATTAAGGCAGAAAATGCTGGAAACACTCTATCCTATGAGAGAGAGATATTAGTTAACATTTCAGGCTGATCACCATCTTGTCTCCACATGCCTAATTTGTCTGAGCATTTTCTATTTTGATTTAAGCGTTATCACATCTGCAGTGTGTTGCTGAAATAATTCACAAAGGCACTGGTCCTTCAGTAGGCATAGCATTACAGGGGTCTGAATAATATTACAAAAACCCTGTCACTTGAAAATTAAGTGCTGTGAGCGCATCCCCAGTTTTGTAAGTTATTCACCAGCTCTTACCCACTTAGACCAGACTTACAGCAAGAAAAAATAGATCAGCGCCAGCTTTCCAATGAGCTCTTATGTTTGAGCAATCAGGATATAAGTGCAACACAGCCAAAGGAAAATTGTCTACCTGTGTTTGTGGTGCATTTTCCACTGTGCAGAACCATTCTTTCTGACCATTTTGTTCTTCTGAAGTAATCACCTACAAACTGTTTAGTGAGACCTTTTCAAAGTTTCACTCCCCACATACAAACTGCAAGGAAATTTGTTCTGCACAGTTACATAACCAGTGTTTGAAAAACAATGAACAATTGTTATTTTGTTCTCTTGTCTTTTTGACTGTCATAGAGTCACAGAGTGATACAGCATGAAACCAGACCCTTCGGTTCAACCAGTCCATGCCGACCATGTTCCCAAACTAAACTCGTCCCACCTGCCTGTGCATGGCCCATGTATGTACCAAAATGTCTTTTAAATGTTGTTCCTGTACCTGCATCCATGACATCCTCTGGCAGTTCATTCCACACACTCTGTAAAAAAGTTACCCTTCATGTCCTTTTTAAAATGTTCTTCTCTCACCTTAAAAATAAGCCCCCTTGTTTTGAACAGATTCACCCTTGGGAAAAGAGCTTTGCTAGTCACCTTATCTGTGCCCCTCATGATTTTATAAACTCTAGAGGTCAGCCCTCAACCTCCTATGCTTCAGTGAAAAACGTCCTATCCTGTCCAGACTATTTTTATGACTCAAACCCTCCGCTCCCGGCAACATCCTCGTAATTTTTTTCTGAACCCTCTTCAATTTAATAATATCCTTCCTACAGCAGGGTGACCAGAACAGTACTCCAAAAGAGGCCTCACCAATGTCCCATACAACCTGAACATGTTATCCCAACTCCTGTACTCAAAGGTGTGAGCATTGAAGACAACGTCTTCTTAGTAACCCTATCTATCTATGATGCAAACTTTAAAGAGTTATATACCTGAACCCCTAGGTCTCTGTGTTCTACAACACTACCCAAGGCTCTACCATTAAAATTATAAGTCCTCCCCTTGTTTGTTTTACCAAAATGCAATACCTTACATTTATCCAAATAAACTATATCTGCCACTCCTCAGCCAATTGATGAAGAACTCTTTATAATCTTAGATTGACCACTCCACCTCCAATTTTGGTGTCATCTGCAAACTTACTAACCATACATCCCATATTCTCATCTATATAAGTGCATAAATATTGTATTAACCATGACAGATTTGAGTTAGTGGAAGAAGGAGTGAATTTTGAAGGTGGTGAATGTAGTGCCAATTAAGTGGGAATGCTTTGTCCTGGATGTTGACAAGCTTCTTGAGCATTGTTGGAATCACACCCATCCAGGCAAGTGGGGAGTATTCCATCACACCCCTTACTTGTGCATTGTCTTTGGTGGACAGGCTTTGAGAAGCTCGACTTAACATACTGTTCCACCCAATTTTCCCCCGTGTTCCCCATTACAAAGTACAATTCTATGGCTAGCCGCTCATCCTCTTCAAAATTCACACAGCTGGTCACTTTTCATGTGAGCTTGGGCAGTGACCTTGAGTGGGAAGATTGAACTTTGTCCAATTCAAACCTTGCCCACAATGCCCATGTGCAAGCCATTTTTGAGACATTTAAACGTAGAAAGTATGAGCTGCACCCCAACTAACCAAAAAGTCAAGAGACCAGCTACTATTCTCACCTGCTGGGAATACAGATAGGTTGTGAGTTGAGGTGCTTAAGTGGCTATTAATTGACCAATCAAGGACTTTAATTGCTGGCAAGTTACAAAAGCCCCCAGTGGTTACAACGGATGGTTTGCTGTGGGGAAAAGGCCTTTCATTTGTGTGATAACTCATCCAGATATGAGAAAAAAGCTTTAGTGGACTTAAACGCTCAGCACTGAATTGCTAAGGAGGCAAGAAAGGGATGAGTCACTCTCGAATGAGCAACTTGCCCAGTTTATTAGCCTTTCTCTCCACCTCCATGGAGAGGGAAACTTCCTCCAAATATGGATCAGGGCAGTGCCAACTCCCTTATCATCAGCATAACCCAGTTCTTTATGTAATTCTTCCTGCTTTGCATAGCAAGGCCATTGAAAATGAGGACTGGTGTTAGCACTGTGATAGAATAAGTGGGGAATAAACCACACAGGGTGAAGTATCACTTCTGTATGGGACCAATCATCAACAATTAATTGCACTGGGAAATTTTACGACAAAATACCGTTCCAAATCTGCACTTCTATGATTGTTAAAAGCAGTATACTTCTTCCACTGGTCACATCCCTTCACTACTTTCATTAAGCACACTTTGGGGAGGTATAGTAATCTGTGACTGTTGAAACCATGGCAAGCTTGGTGAATTGTTTAACATGACTGAATATTGACTGAAACTTTAAACTGAATCCACATATTTACAAAGGAATCCTGTTCATTGGTAGATAACCCCACCTACTGGCTAACCACAATCAGTTCTGCCTGTATTTGAAAATTGTTCCTCAGACTGTAACGTTAAGTAATGTATCCAGTTACCAAAACAATCTGCAATTTCTACCTTGTCCTTGGAGTCATAGAGTCATACAGCACAGAAATGGACTAACACTTGGACTGGGAATTGATGCTCTTTAGACAGGTATACCTCTATGGTAACTCCTATTGATTGAAAGACTTCCATTTGCAAAGCGTCATTCACCACCTGAGGCTGTGCCAACACCCTTACAGTCAGTGAAGTACTTGTGATGTGTAATTGTAGATTTCTTACACTATACTGGAGCAAACTTTTACTGAAACTGTTTGAATATAGATTACAAACTCTGGAAAAGACTAATAATGTTTAAATAACTTTTAAGATATCTAGGTGGCATGGACTAGTTGGACCAAACAGTCTGTTTCCATCTCTGTGACTATGACTCTGTGACTAAATTGCTAAGGTGGCAAGAAGAGAGTGAATCTCTCTCCAATGAGCAAGTTGCCCAATTTATTAGCCTTTCCCTCCAGTCAAATTTCCACTTATTCTCCGGCATGATGACGCATCAAAATTTCAGGTTTAAAAAAATGTTTATCAATGACCAAACATAAAACACTATTCATGAAACACTATTTCCTTTTTGTAAAAGTAATTTATACTTTCACCCACTGAACAGAGTTTATCCTTTTCTACTTTTCACTGACAACTGAGAACCCCTTTTTTAAAAATGTTACATGGACTCTGAAGCAGACATCAATGTCCTGAAACCAAGCCCAAGAGAATTCATAGTTCCACAATTGTTTAGTTCTTTCTTTTCTATGTCCTAATACTACCTTCCATTGAGAGCTTTCCTAGGGATTCTTGCTGTAGTGAGCAAAATTAGGACGCATGGTATTGGGGGCAAAGTACTCACTTGGATTGAAAATTGGCTGGCTGACAGGAAACAAAGAGTAGTGATAAACGGCTCCATTTCGGAATGGCAGGTGGTGACCAGTGGGTCAGTGTGGACTTGTTGGGCCAAAGGGCCTGTTTCCACACTGTAAGTAATCTAATCTAATCTAATCTAATCTTATCAGCCTGAATTAAAAGTTTCCTGTATTTAATATGATATATGCATAAACATATACATAAATATCGCAAATGATCAATGTCAGAGTGCACAGGTTGTAAACAATTTGACGGGTAGTAACAGATCTCAGAGCACGGATGAAATAGGCAGTTACATGTCAGATGAAATTTAATGAAGAAAATCGTGTGTTTTTGTAAGAAAAATGAGATACAACATCAAAGAAATGACACAATATTTAAGTAGGGAATGGGATGTAGAAACCAAGGGAACTGGGGATGTGTTCACACAACTCTTAGAAGGTGGCAGTGTCAAATTAATAAAGAAGCATGTGGAATCCCTGGCTTTATTTCAAAGAGAACCATTACAACATCAAGGAAATTAGATATTTTCTTTCTCAAGTGCTGATTAAGCCTCTGTTGGAGTATTGTGCTCAATTTTGGGCACTGTAGGTAGGATATTAAAACCACTGCATTAAATTCTGGGCACAATGTTTCCTGTAAGAACTTAATGTGTATCTGTGTATTATCTTTTCGCTTTATGTGAGTTCTTTGCTTAAGGGATTTATATTTTTCTCTCAGGTGACCAGTAATTTCTCGAAACCCTTCATTTTGTATCTTTGCCTTTTTAATACAGTCTACATGGTCATCCCAAATGTGACCAAATTGTCCAGCAATTCAATAAAACATAAAATATTGCCAATGGTTTTATGAGTCAACTTTTTGAAAGATCATTCGTGGGATGTGTATAATACCAGTTGGGCCAGTAATGATGCCCATCCCAACAGCCCTTGTAAAAGTGATGATAAATCATCCTTTTGAACTGCAGCAGTCCATGCAACATTGGTCCACCCACAGTGTTATTAGGAAGGATGTTCCAGGATTTTGACCCTGGAACAGTGATATAGTTTCAATTTGGAACAGTGTTTTACTCACGTGGAAATCAGGAGGCGGTGGTATTCCCATGCATCTGATGCCCTTTTCAATCTTAGTAATAAAGCTTGTGGTTAGGGAGTTGCCAACGAAGCCTTAGTCCATCTTTTGGTTAGCACATGGTGGAGGAAGTAAATGTTTAAGGTGGTGGATGGGGTTCTCCTCAAGTGACCTGCTTTGTCCTGGATGGTTGCCAAGCTCCTTGAAAGTTAACAGAACTGGACCTATTCAGTGCAGTGTAGAGTATTCTATCATGTTTCTGACTAGTGTCTTGTAGGTGGCACACAAGCTTCGTGGCTTCAGGATGTACATTGTTCACTCAGAATTCCAAACTTTTGTCCTGTCCTTCTGGTTATAAGACTACAGTATTTATATAGCTGGTCTGGTTAAGCTTCTGGTCATTGGTAACCTCCCAGAGTGTTGATGGTACAGGACTCAACACTGGTAAGGGCAGCACGGTGGCTCAGAGATTAGCACTGCTGCCTAACAGCGCCAGGGACCCAGGTTTGATTCAAACCTCGGGCGACTGTTTGAGTGGAGTTTGCACATTCTCCCCGTCTCTAAGTGGGTTTCCTCTGGGTGCTCCGGTTTCCTTCCACAATCCAAAGATGTGGAGGTTAGGTGAATTGGCCATGCTAAATTGTCCATGGTGTTCAGGGATGTGTAAATTAGGTGCATTAGTCAGGGGTAAACATAGAGTAATAGGGTAAAGGGATGGGTCTGGGTTGGTTACTCTTCGGAGAGTCAGTGTGGACTTGTTGGGCTAAATGGCCTGTTTCCACACAGTAGGAATTCTCTGATCCTATGGTGTTGAATGTCAAGGGGAAATTGTTGGATTTTATCTTGTGGAAATGGTCATTGTTTGGTACTTGTGGGCACAAACCTGAATGTGGCACAAATATTGCTGCATGAGGACACAAATGCTTCAGTATCTGAGGGCTAGAAAATGGTGATGAACATTGTGCACTAATCCATGAATATCCCCACTTTTGAATGGAGAGATCATTGATGAAATATCTGAAATAGTTGGACTTTGTGGAGTGCCCTGAGGAACGCTTGTGACGATGCACTGGAGTTTAGGTGATTGTGGCATAGAATGCTAGTCTTATTCAGAAAAACTCAAACACACATACAAAACACTGTTCGAAAAAAAATCTTTCACTTTTATTTCTGTTTTGCAGATTTGTTGTTTAGTCAATAAGTGGATATGTTTTATCATGTTTCAATCTCTTTCTTACACCTGGCCTCTGTTCCAACTCAGTTCAGAGGAGTGCACTGTCCCTCTAAATTTCCATAACTCTACTGATTACAACATATTAGTAACTGGGTAAAATATTGAAATATGTGACCAATTACACATCTCAGACAAATTGAATAAATTTTACTGTCCTCCTCTGCTATCCATAACAGAGATGCTACTCAATTTTATTTTTCCTTTTAAATCCTTAGCCTAAAACTATAACCTCTTGCCTGAAAGGATCACCAGTTGAAACATGAGGAAACCCATGCTAATTCAGTTTCCCCTTGGTGCTTTCTCTGTTTCTTCTGGCCATGGAGAAAGAGAATTGACATAATCTTATTCAGTCTCAGAATCAAACTCATTTGTGCTCCATATTGCGGGACTTGACATCAGGATGTTAGCTATTTCATTTCTAATGAAGCTCACTGGAGCTCAAGGATCAGCACCTCATCGAAGGATCCTTGAGGGCTCAACATTCCACAATTTCTGATTGTAGTCACTGGAAACATTTACTTTGCAGCCAGAAATTTTCAATAATGATTGTACATTATCTGGTAATTTAGGCTTTCCCTGGATTCGCCTTTTGCTTCATAATTTGTTCCATTGCCACCCTTCTCGCAAGAGTGCCGTGGGCCCGGACACTGTGATTATCAATTACCTGACAGATCCGGTCAATGCTGATGTGTAGCTAGAAAGAGAAAAGTCAAATAGAACTGGCCGAAGCCACAGAGAGGAACTAAGATTTACGTTTCCACAGTAAACAATGTCCATATGTCAGCTTGGCTTCGGTTATTGATTAGAAATATCTACCTCCAGCATTTTACTCCAGGGATATTTGACTTACAGCTTATAAAGTTCCAGGTGAACACTGGAGATGTTCTTTTACTATAAATGAGTCGAATATGAATGACTCGGCTGAAATGGTGTGCATAGGGATTCTGCAAAACAAATCATTCAATCGTGCCCTTAGTATACCCTTTACGGCAGTTTCAGCATTTGAGTTAATGCTTTGAATTTGGGTCTCCACGTGTATTTACTGGATATTGCTCTAGTTTTCCCAGAAATCAACTTGCATGCAAAGACCTAAAGCATGAGGACCTTGTCCTCATGTACCTGAAAAATGTTTGGCTGGAGAACACATGGTACAGATATTTCAACTCATTTCATTCACAATTACATGTCACAACAGTCCCTTTTATATTGCGCCTGTGAAACAAATCACAAATGGGTGTCTTGTTAAATACAACACATTCCTTGTAACGCCTACATTTTTATACGGTACGTTTTTCATGCATTCCCACAACTTCCAAAGTTTAGCAAGTGGATTAATTAATTGAAGGCACCATTAGACCTGTGAGGAATTTCCTAACAGCACTGTGGGTGCACCAACATCACATGAACTGCAGGGGTTCAGGAAGGCAGCTCACTACCATCTTCTGATGGACAACTGGGGACAAAAGCTGCCAGCCTAGCCAGCCATGTCCATATGCTGCGAATGAACAAATGTGTTTTAAAAATCCAGTCCAAAGCGGAAATACGGAGGCAATGGAAATGCTTCAAATGAAGAGATAAAAGCTGATTTCATCTTTAGGTCAATTAGTAGATCAAGAAAGGTTTAGAGAATTAAGACTCTTCCTTGCATCATGCCCTTGACTTCCTGGGCAGTCAAAATTATTTTAAAAATAACTTCCACTGAGAATTCACTGGACCTCATTGGTTTATTTTATTTAGCTATTTAAGGAATGATGATCTGAATTTTTGGAAGGATGAGTTATTTGAGGAAGGTAAGATATTAGGGAGCATTTAGACTTTTGGACAATCAGTAGCAGGGCCATGTGACCGGTTGCTTGAACCAATGGTGAACAGACTACCAAGACCTTAAGGCCTCAAATACATTTATACGAAGCCTGTGAGCTGCAGAATATTAACACCCTGGGGAATATTGATTTGCCATTAAGGAAAATGGTGGTAATTGAGGTAAAAATGTGTCAGCGACTGCAGGAGAGTCAGTAACCCAGGTAATTTATGTGGGACCCAAGGAACATGCCTAATTCTCAAGAACAACAGCTACCATCCCCCCAAAATATCAAACATATTGTTTAGGCACTAAGCAGCTCCATTCAGTCCATGGGAATGGTTGGAATTGAGTGGCGCATACGTCAATCAAACTGAAGTGATAGTCAGGGTTCAAGGACACTGGTTTACATATCAAGACAAGCTCAAACCCATGATCAAGTCAGGCACTTTGGTTACCAGTGATGGATCACTTTTAAAATGGAATTGACACTATTTTAAGGCCAATTTTACCTAGTGAACCCTTGGCAGTGAAATAATTCCACAGATGATGGTATCCCATCACCAAGTCACCCTTTAGTTGCACATGGAGAGTCTTTGACATTGGTCCGGCTTTCTCAGAGTCGGCTCTCAGAGTGAAAGAATGTCTGACACTCCTGTTTATATCTGTCAGCCAGGGCTCCCTGATTGGGGCTGTTAATCTGGGAACTAATATCCTACGATGCCTAGCTTGCTGACCCCATTACAATCACTACAGGCAGCACATATAGAACCCTATCCCATTCTGTAGAAAGCCAAGTGTACAAAATGTGGATTTCCCTACCCAGTCCATTGGTATTGGTCAGCTGCTGAAGTTACCTGACTATCTTTTGTTTAAAAAGTCAATTCCATTTGCTCTGATTCTAGCATTTTGATGGAAGTTCCCTGGATGTTAATCATTGAACCATCTTGTGTACTGAAAGAGGATTTCAATGTCTTATACATCCAGTGATGGGAGGAGCATAAATGGGAATTTTAACATGAGCAAGGACATGACTTAAGGTATAGTTGGGGAAAGGGTTAAGTCCTAGAGTAGGAAGCTGTCTAAGTCACTATATCCATTTATCATTTCAGTGTGTTATGGCCTACTCATGGAGGGAGCAATGGACTGTTGTTAATCATGGGGAGTCAAAATCTGTTTTGCTGAGTTCAAAAATACTATTGTCGTATTCCATCTACTAATTCAGCCATGTGACATCTCTCTGAAAGTTCTTCGACTGTGTGATTCTACTGGAGCCTATGCTCCTTGTAGGTGCAACATTGCTGCTGCTGTAGCCAGTGTCTTTTCCTTAGCAAAGTGTCCTTTGTGTAAAAGTTCAAGACATATTTATATGGTCCGCATATTGTTTTCACAAATAGTGTTTAGATCACACCTTTTAATAACACATGGCATCCTCAGCCGAGCACAATGCCAACCTCTCATGCTGCTCAATGCATTACACGTCTATCACTCACACAGCAACAATCTGCATTAACCATATTCACTGAACCTGCCTTTGCTGCTTTGTGCAGGAAGAATTCCACAGACTGATAACCCCCCCGCGAGAAAAATATTCTCCTTATCTTAGTCGTAAGTGGAAGAGCTAATGAATGCAATACCTTCGTTAAAGTAATTGCTTCAGATATTTATTTCCCATCCTGTATAAACGCTGTCTTTTTCAAACAATTTGATGGAGGTCAGATAATGTGGGTGGCTGTACATCCCAAAGGAATTTAACGCTGCGCTGCAATTTGTCATTGGCACATTTCCATAGACTTTTGATAAATGCCACCTCCTACTCACTTAGACTTTCTAATCATTTCAGACTTAGTATTATGGCTGGATTTTCATCACTGGAAAATAGTGCTTGAAAAGTTTAGTTGCAATCAGTGTTACCATTGATATTTTTATCATGATGGTAGGCTGCACATGCTAAAACAAGAAGACTCTTCCCTATCTGGTGGTGGACCATGTTAACATAGAAATGGATAAAGAGATTTGGAGGTACTGGTTTGGATTCAATGGCATTAAAATTGGTTGGAAATGGCTTGACGTTGTGTAGCAACCTACTTGTTTGACTGATAGGTCATTAAGACTTATATAAAACCAAATAATGAATACCTAATATTGTGACCCATTCTACCTTTGACACCCTTTTTTTTGTAATAACGTACCATGAGTAGAATAAAGACTAACCCCACACCCAATTACAGGACAATCTCAGAAGACCACTCCTTGCTGTCGAATGTGAACAGAAACATCCTTGGAATATGATATTGATCTAAGTAGATGGATACTGTATCTATCCATCTTGTGTACTTGCCCTTCTCATGATTCCTTCAACCAATGCCTTGCCAAAAATTCTGCCTTACTTTCTTGACATTGCAAAAGGTCAGACTGTGGAGTTTTCTGTCACTGTTGCCAAGCCCGCATTTAGGTTTAAAAGGGAATGTGAGAACTGTTTGGAAAGTGCAATACTAAAGGGCACTATGAACAAGCAAGTTGTGAGATTAAATCAAGTGGTTCATTTCGGGAAAAATATCAGAACAGACTTAATGGGTCAAACAACCTGTTTCTTTGCTCCATCCCTCTATTTGGTGTGAAATTCGTCAACATTGGTCTGATTTTCTTTTCCACAGACTACTGGAAGAGGTTGGTGTGAGGTGGTGGTGTAGCATGGTGTCTCAGTGGTCAGCACTGCTGCCTCGCAGCACCAGGGACCTGGATTTGATTCCAGCCTCGGACAACTGTATGTGTGGATGTATTCTCCCCTGTCTGCATGGGCTTCCTCCAGGTGCTCCAGTTTCCTCCCACAATCTAAAGATGCGCAGGTTAGGTGAATTGGCCATGCTAAATTGCCCATAGTGTTCAGTGATGTGTAGGTTAGGTGCAAAATGTAGAGTATTATGGTAGGGGAATGAGTCTGGGTGGGTTACTTTTCGGAGGGTTGGTGTGGCCTTTTGGGCCAAATAACCTGTTTCCACACTGTAGGGATTGTATGACAAAAATAAATCAAACATAATGTAAACCGGGCCAACAATTGCTCTTGGCCAACTTTGGTTTTAGAATGTTGACCAGTTTCACCCACTAAGATTTGGGGAAAATGCCAACAATCTTTAAATGCACACCAGCCAACTTTCCTGCCAGTCCCACAAACTGCCCAGTTTAAGAAAATGGATAGTAGCAAGATATCTCATCTATAGCTAGGGGGCGATAGATTCACATGGAAGATGAGCAGAGATTGGCAGACCTGGTCCACACTTGGGACATGATACTGGTGTATGACTCCTCCACAACCTCTCCCCTCACCTGAGATGTGGTGACCCTCAGGGTCCAGTAACTCTCTCTACTGAGAATACAGTCCAGTATTTACCTTTAATGGTATATGGTGCTAATAATAAGAGAAGTTACCCTCTTGCATTGAATTACGTTTTCCTTCTTAGAGCAACTAGGGATGGACAACAAACGTCAGCCTTGTCAGGACACCCCCATTGACAATGCATTTAATTTAAATTACATGTGTCTTTCTTTGGTATAATTGCTTTGGTTCAAATATGATCTGTATGACTGCCTCAAACATACACCTACGCATCTTTCTACTATTCAAAATTAATTGCTTTGGAAAAGGAAGCATTTCAAAACAACAAGCAGTACCAAGCATCATCACACCAGGATAAAAAGTGAATCAGGGAAGTGGCATGAGTGTTATTTAACTGCTGGCAGGAATCACTAATTGTTATATAAGAAGCGGCGTTAAGAATAATATTGGTTACTGATGCATTTGCACAGCGCACCTTTTTTCTGTGTCATCGTTAAAAAATGTTCCTCATACCAACTAATATCAACAGCCTTTTGTAAATAGCACTAACCAGGTGAACAGCCTTTCCTCTTTGTCTTTTATTTTATTCACAATATTCAGTGATAATTTTAGTTTTCCCCTCACGTTAGTGACATCAAAAATCACTGCAGTGCCCAGGTGATAAATACTGACTTTGCCAAAGACACCCAGATCCTGGGGATAATCTAAATAAAGAAAAAAAAATGTTTTAGGATTAATCCAAACTGGACAATCCGATTCACTTGTCCCTGGACAAAGAACAGCAACTATAAATATGATATTTAAAAATACAAAGTGAGCGCTAAACTTTGGATCAAGTCATTTTTCAATTTTAATATTTTCTGGATTATAAAATGATGATAGAATGCCTAACCACCAATATGTGAATTGGAAAACACTACAGATATAAATATTGTCACAAAACAGAAAATATTATAAAGCAATAACAAAAATTGTTTTACTTATTCCAACACTATTTTCCACTTTTCCATTTCCAAAGGTCTGCACTCAATTAACGCTATTAGCTATTTGAGTCAGCTCAAAACATTTCTGGACAACTGGTGTATCCAAACAACAGGTTTCCAGACTGGAGAATTTACAGTGAAATGATATAATGGCAAGCTCTTTCACCCTTGCAATGTGATCTCTTTCAAATTCGCAAAGTTCTGATAGGGGGTTGCCAGAGTAGATGCAGGAACGATGCTTCCCCTGGCTCAGGGGGTCTAGAACCAGTGGGAGGTAGTTCCAGAATAAAGGGCAGGCCATTTAGCACTGAGGTGAGGAGGGATTGTACAACCTTTCCAATGTTGCATCGGCATAGTCCGAGTCCAGTGGCCCACCCAACCAGAAAGAAAGTTCAGATGAAACACTGCTTAGCGGGTGGTGAATCTTTGGAACTCTCTCATCCAGCAGCTGTAAAGGGCCAGCCACTGTGTATGTTTAAGACCGAGATTAATCACTTTTTGCATATTTATAAACATCAAAGGATAGTACAGAAACTAAAAGATCATCCATGAGTGGTGGAATGGGCTCAAAACGCTGAATGACATCTTTTTAATTCATTCATGAGATGTAGGTGCCAGCATTTATTGCCCATCTCTAGTTGCCTATGAGAAGGTGATGGTAAGTTGCAATCTGTTTGGCGCAGGTAGGCCCACAATGCTGAGAAGGAGGGTGTCCCAAGACTTTGACCCAGCGACACTGAAGATACAGCAATATATTGACAAGTCGGGATGGTGGGTGACATGGAAGGGAACATTTAGGTGGTTGTATTCCCATTTTTCTGCAGGTCTTGTTACTCTAGATGATATTGCTCATGGGTTTGAAAAGTGCTGTCAAAGGAGCCTTTGAGCATTTCTGCAGTGCATCTTGTAGATGGTGCACACTGCTGCTCCTGAGTGTCAGTGGTCAAGGGAATTGCATTATCATGGATGTGGTGACAATCTTTGTGCTTTATCTTGGATGGTGTCAAACTTTTTGCATATTATTTGGAGCTCCACTAATCCAGACAAGAGGAAGTAGTCTGTCACACTCCTGATTTGTGCCTTGTAGATGGTGAATGGGTTTTAGAACATGAGGAGGTGATTGCTTGTTGCATGATTCAGAGCTTTTGACCTTGTAACCACAACACTTGTATGGCTACTCCTGTACAGTCTTGGTCAAACTCCAGGATGTTGATAATGGTGGATTCAATGATGGTGATGCCATTGAATGTCAAGGGGCAAAGGTTAACTTCACTCTTGTTAAGATGGTCATTGCCTGGTATTTGTGTGGCTTAAATATTACTTACCACTTGCAACCCGAGTCAGATAATATTCAGGCTCTGTTGCATTTGAACATGGATTGCTTCGGCATCTGAGAAGTCACAAATAGTGCTGAACAGTGTGCAATCATCAGCAAATATTCCCACTTCTGACCTTATGATGGAGGGAAGGTCATTGATGAAGTAGCTGAAAATGGTTGGACCTAGGACACTTCCCTGAGGAATTCCTGCAGAGATATCCTGGAGCTGAGGTGACTGACCTCTAACAACCACAACCATCTTTCTTTTTGCACGGTCTAACACCAAAAGCCATTGTTTTTTTCCCCTGATTCCCATTTCTGCTCCTGTTTTTTTTATTTTCCATGATCTTTGCCACTGTTGCCAAAATATTAACTTCTGTTATTTCCTCTTTGTGTTGATATTACACTTTTAATGTAAAGAGATGACCTGGAGTGCTTCAAAAGAACTTATGCAGGCAAACATTTGGCATTAAGTCAAAGATGACGACATTTGCACATCAATATTTTAAGCAATTTTATTTCCTTGTGGTCCACAGCAAATTAAACTCTGATAAGTTTGCTTGGATTACATCGCAAATTTAATCTTACTAGCATTGCCCTGAGACAACTGAATGATAATTGACATTGATTCTAGTCACCCCAATCATTCAGGTTTCATTCCTGTTGTTTGTCTGAACTCCTTGCTGAGATTATTATTCTGTTGTTATTCTGCTTGAGACCAATGGTAAACCAATTAAATGTTATGAAAACTCATGTTGGTATTATACGGGAAAACTTTATTGTGATATTTAGCTCTTCGAAGTACTCTAATTCATTTAACAGGGGGACTTTTGGAATAACAGCTACAGTGATAAAGAACTGAAAATTCAAAAGTGGAGTCTGTTAATTTTTAAAAGTAACTTTCAACTTATGCAAAGAAATATGCATTCAACTAAAAGCAGCACTAACTGTTACTTTAATTAAAGATAACAGACAACAGTATGGACTATCAGTCACAGTTGTTCTGGTTTTCAAGGGGTGTCAGCTGCAGCTGGGGAGAAAGATACTTTGAATATGATGTAGTGTAGCTTTTTATCTATATTAAACAGGCCTGCCATGTTACTGACATCGAGATAGTCCCACAGGGTAACTCCCACAAGAAGAACAGTTTAGTCGTGTGAGCTTCATCTCTCTCGTGTGTAAATAGTCTGTTGGCAGCCATCTAAAATCTTGTTGTTTTTTAACCAACACAATTTGAGGCACTTTCTTCCCTTTACTTTTAGTCCTTGCTACTTAACACATTCTCAAAATCCTCTCATTTTCAAATTAATTAATTATTCATTCAAATTGTGCACTGTCTGAGCATTTATTTCATTTACTGCTTGTCAGGCATTGCATTGTGCCAATTGGTGATGACATCTGTCACACACTAACAACATATGAAAAGTGATCTATTGTCCTGAGGGTGTGAAAAGTGGTTTCTTCATTCTCTCTTTCTATCACTTGGGATGTTATGCATTCAGATTCCTATGCAGCCCCAGCAAGCAGATATCAAAAGGCAACTTGCTATTAATGGTCTGTTAATTATGTGGTCAAGATGCACTGCTGAAGGTCAGTGTTTTAGTAAGTACGTGGAACACTTACAAAGAGAAATTCCTCATGGTCCTGATTTTTGGGCACCTCGTTGTAGGAGGATGGGAAAGCTGGAGGACCTCTGCATTAATCTGCTGCTGTGTCTGGTCAGGATGTCCATTAACAGGTCTAGGCAAGACAGTCATTATACCTGACTACCTGCATCTCTTCTGTAGCTAAATTCACACCTAGGTAGCCCTGGAAGATGGAGTATGCAGTATCCACTTGAGGGGCTGTGACGGTGGACAGTGCAGGGACTAGAGTATGTTATATACCCCCTCCAAAACAGATTCTATTTTAAATTTGCTGTGTGTTCTTTCATGATTTGATTTTAGTTCAGTGCCATGAACTGGGGTTGTCACATGTTAGCTCTTTTTCATTAGTTTATGAGTTGTCATTAGGAAACAGAGATGTGTAATTGCGAGGGTGGGTATTAACCCTTTATTTCCTCTTGGACCAGACAAGACTCGGGTATCTTTGTTTAAATGTTTATTCATGCGTACAGCGGAGATGTACTCATCAAGAAAATGGCATGCAACTCTGATCTTATCCTTGATATAGAGAGCTATGGAGGTAGCCCTTGTGGTATATTTAAAGCTGAGATAGATAAATTCTTGGTAAGTCAGAGAATCAAGGGTTGTGGGGAAAATGCAGGAAAGTGGACATGAGGAATGTTGGATCAACCACAATCCTACTGAATAGCAAAGCAGGCTCAAGGGGCTGAATGGCCTACTTCTATTTCTTATGGTCTTATTAGGAAAACAAAGGTTTTATAGCAGTTTTACAGTTAACAAGCTTCAAGCTGACTATTACTGCAGGTAATCATTTCCAATCAATGGTTTACACACTTTCCCATTTCTTTGTCCAAACCTGGTTTCACAAGTCATATTTCAAGGTAGTACGCATGACTATATTATCCAATTTATTGAAACTAACACATGATTATTTTATCCAATCATATCATTTAACATACCTATTGTTACAAGAAACCTAAATTGCTCATTTCTCCCCTCCCTCCAATCAGTAATGCCATTTTCAGTGAATAAACCTATTAACAAGAAAAATATTAGTCTCTAGTTTCACGTCTCACTAACCGATTTGGAATTGAACGAACATATGCAAGTTCCAGGCAAGTTCAGATTTCACTTGTACGGTCTTAACAATTGGCTGGAGCAGTCTAATGAAATAATACACAGTTGCCAAGAAATTGCCAAGCCTTGGCTCTGCTACAAGGAAGCATGTACTCTGCTGGAGTTTTAATCAATTCTAAACTTCTCTTATGAGGCATTCATGCAGTAAATGGAATTTTGTGAGGGGCAGCAATAAACCCTCACCTAGCCGGTTACGCCCATATCTCATGAAAGATTTCAAAATAAGTCAGTCAGTGACCTACAAACGTCTCCTTATGCCATGTAAACAAACAGAAATGTGTTTTCATTTTTGTAGTAGCTGTATACATAAATGTTCCACTCCCATTTCATAACAATTTTGACAGATCATCTCCCTAAGATTTAGAATACAGAATGTGTGGAGGTATGGCCAGAGGTCATTGTTCATTTCACAACACATTGCTGCATCAATACTGGAATGATTGTTCGTTTTCCTCTTCATGTTCATTGATTTTTCTTAGGATGCGGGCGTTGCTCACACTTACGGCCCAACCCTAACTGAGAAGGTAGTGCTGAGCTGCCTTGTTGAACTGCAGCAGTTTTTTTTTCTGGTGCAGGTACTGCAAGCAAGGAAACTCCAGGTTCCTGATGCAGTGACAGGGAAGGGAAATATAGGAAACATTCAGTCATTTAGGCAGCATCTATAGAAAGAAAAACAGTGTTAATACGATTATTGCTAAGAGAGCCTTTTACCTGCTCCATGAAAAGATTCCTGCTGAATAACATTTAGCTACATACTTCTGTGTAACTTTGATCACTCTCTTTGGTGGGAACATACAATATTCTAAGCCAAATTTAGCATTTCTAGTCTAGTCCAGGTTGGATTTCTGCCTGTCAGTCATTTCATGTTACACTGCAAATCCCAGCTAGAACAGCAGTTTATAATGGGTTGTGAGAAAAAGGCCAAGACTTCACTGGGAGGAAGAGGCTGTACCTACTGACTAGAAACTCACAAGCAAACACACGTAGTATGAGGTTCATGCATTAAGATTCTTGCAAGTGGATAGAATGTCCTTTTCTAAAAGCTCCTAGGTGGTCAGATTGCTCATCTCTTTAATCAAAGACGATTTAAGGAGAGAAGAAATGCTTACGATAACCATGTGGACCTAGAAATTACTGTTACAGCTCAAACAGAAATAAGTACCAACATGGAATGATATGGCCAAATGATCTGTTTCTGTGTGGTCATTTGCCTGTATTTGCTCAGATCTTTCTGCTGATGGTAGAATAATCCTTACAGCAATCTATATTCACTGAGGACCAGCCCCCACCAACTTGGTTGAATAATGTGTGCAGTGTGTTTGCCATGCGGGAAGTTGTCACATGCTGAAGGTGTTAGATTAACTTCTCGTTGTGCTGGACATGAAGGACACCATCCTCTTCCTCTAACACTGGACAGATCTATAATGACAAGCAGCTTCTCTGAGTATCTGCAACAAAAGATCATGTCAATATGACATTACTGAGAGCCTTTAGACCTGACTGAATTGCCAATGCACCAACAGGATTGACGCAGCATGGCAAGGCATGGATGCTGTGAGCGTGCAAGTTGGCGCTGAGTGAGCAAGCGCTAAGAGACCATGCATGCAGTTCTGAGATGCAGCCTGGTCCAATCCTTTAGCCAGGTGCCTGATGTGCATGCAAAGTTTTCTCACAGCAGCCTTTCAATACTAATTGCCGGTGCACGCTAAGAACAATTTTAAAGTTATTGAATTCTGTAAAGCCCTGTGATCAAGAACCTTTAAGGTAGATGTTAGAATAGTATGCTATGAATATAGAGTCATACAGCCCAGAAACAGACCCTTTGACCCAACCATAATCCCAAACTAAACTAGTCCCACCTGCTTGTGTTTGGCCCATATCTCTCCAAACATTTCTTATTCATGTACTTATCCAAATGTCTTTTAAACATTGTGACTGTAACCACATCCACCACTTCCTCTGGAAGTTCATTCCACACATGAACCACCCTGTGTGTAAAAATATTGCCCTTCATGTCTTTTTTAAAAATATTTCTCCTCTCACCTTAAAAATATGCCCTCTAGTCTTGAAATCCCCCACCCAAGGTGAAAGGAGAATGTCAAAATTAATGTTCATTCAGAATTCCATTGAAGACTTAGCTTTTGGTGGAAGAGTAAAAGGAGAGAGAGGAGAAAGAAAAATATTTGAATGTTTGTGAAGTGAGGTCTCCTTGTCAGAGGAGGACATCTTGTTTGCTGTGCTCTTGCCAAATGTAGATAGTAACCACGGTGTGCTCGAAATCTCAAGTCCATTGCCTTTTGGAAGCTGCAGTTTATCAAAGAAGCATTTGCAGAACTGTATGGCGTGCTGCTGGAGGGTGTACAGCCTATTTCCAGGGCAGATAGAGGCTGCTAGTGACGCCTTCAATTTGTTTTGACTGTGACCATTTCAAAGGGCCCATTGGGAGATCAGCCGCGTTGATGAACTGGCAGAGTGTCACTACAAAGAACAATATCTAGTTGCTTGGTTTCTAGAGCAACCATCTACAAAGTGTAATAGGAGATAGACCATTTTTCAAAAAGAAAGGCAGGATTCTTTTACAACACAGAATGACCTTGGCATCCATAAAACTCGTTGAATGCTCATCACTGCTCAAATTGTGAAGCCTTTTAAACTGACTTGATGCATTCATTTTACAGTAGTTTAAGCATTTGCTTATGATCTGTATATAGCATCCTCGCATACCAGGCTGGCACAGAAGCAAGGGACTATATCTTAACACCCAAAAATACATAGTTTGGGTAAGCTACTATGAGATGTTAAAACAATAACAAATAGACAGACAAACACCATCTACCTCCAAACTTCCAAACATGTTGAATCCAGGCAGAACAAGGAAAGGGCTGGAAATGGCTTGGCCGATTAAATATTTTACTGAAGCTCGTAAACTCTAATTTAACTCACGTCCCAAACCTTTGGAACATGGAAGCTGAAGAGAGGTGAAATATCTTTACAGACAAGGTAAATATTCTGCCCTGCAATTTTCCAACCCTCCCATCCAATCCTGAACATAGCAGCTGCATCTCATATCCCTCCACTCTCAGTGGAGCTTTTCAGTGCATTTGTCACAGTTGGAGCCTGAATAATGGTAAGAGGCTCCTGAGATGGAGGTGTTTGTTGTTGTCACTGAGGCAAGCCTACCGTCGGCTGCTGCTCTACATTATGATGGGGCCTTACCCAAGTTTTGACCCCAGTGAATTTGTTGCAGGAGAATGGCGGGACAATAAGGCCAGCTGATCCAGGAAGCTACATCACTGACTCACGGAATTGGAAGTGAGCAGAACATGTGCCTCCAATTTTATTATGGAATTCCCCAGTAGTAACTTACTCCACTTCAAAAGCAAGTCCTTCAAGGGATATTGTGACATTACAACCCATAGACAATTTGACAGCTATCTGGCTGTTCATAATGGATGTCAGAAATGTCTCCATGGGCAAACTTTTATTGTTTGTTTTGTCAATATGTCATAGAAAGCCCTGATTTATATTTGCCGAGCACAGCTTTTCAGGCTGTCGTTGTTCAAAAACAAAATCCAAAAATGGTTTAATGGACACTCTTTCTCATGAATAAAAAGATCTTTTAAAGAAGAAACTTATAGTTGAGTTGTTAAAAATAACCATAATACATAACCATAATAGGGGGAGCCAATGGCCTAATGGTATTATCATTGAACTGTTAATCCAGAGACCCAGGTAATGTTCTGGTGACCCACCACAGCAGATGGTGGAATTTGAGTTCTATAAAGAAAAATATTGAAATAAGAATCTAATTGTTGATTGTTGGAAAAACCTTTCTGGTTTGCTAATGGCCTTTAGGGAAGGAAACTGCCATCCTTTTATGGTCTGGCCCACATGTGACTCCAGACCCACAACAATGGTTGTCTCTTAACTGCCCTTGGCTAGCGATGGGCAATAAATGCTCCCTAGCCAGTAATGCCCTCATCGGATAAATAAATAAAGGGAAAAAAAAACTGTTTGCTGCATAGCACGACTTTTGAACAATTAAATATACCCATTTCTCATGAGGGTAGGGTGTTCTGCAGGGGTCGGCACTGGATCCACTTTTGTTTGTCATTTATTCAAATGATTTGGATGAAAATGTAGGAGGCATGGTTGGCAAGTTTGCAGATTACACCAAGATTGGTGGTATATTGGACAGTGAAGAAGGTTATCTAAGATTAATTGGGTCAATGGGGCTGAGGAGTGACAGATGGAGTTTAATTTGAGAAAATGCTAGGTATTGCATTTCGGTAAAACAAACAAGAGCAGGACTTGCACAATTAATAGTAACCCCTTGAGCAGTGTTGTAGAACAGAGAGACCTAGGGATTCAGGTACATAATTCTTTGAAATTTGCATCACAGGTAGATAGGGTGATTAAAAAGGCATTTAGCACACTTGCCTTCATTGCCCGGACCATTAAGGACAGGAGTTGGGAAGTCACGTCGAGATTGTACAGGACTCTTCTGTTCTCCCTGTTATAGGAAAGATGTTTTATTAAACTGGTGAGATTTAGAAAAGGTTTACCAGGATGTTGCCTGGAATGGAGGGTTTGAGATATAAAAATTGAAAGGCTGGGAAGGTTTTTCAGTGTAGCATAGGTTGAGGGGTGTTCTTATTGAGGTTTATAAAATCATAAGGGGCATAATAAGGTGATTGACAAGAATCTTTTCTCTATGATGGGGGCATATCTTTAAGTTGGAAGGAGGAAGATTTGAAAAGGATATGGGGGGGCAACGTTTTTTGTAGAGGTTGGTGCGTGTGTAGAATGAACTCCCGGAGAAAGTGGTGGATGCAGGTATGTTTACAACATTTAAAAGACATTTGGATAAGTTCATGAATAAGAAAGATTTGGAAGGATATGGGCCAAGCACAGGCAGGTGGGACTAATTTAGTTTGGAAATGTGGTCAGTGTGGTCTGGTTGGACTGAAGAATCTGTTGTTCTGCTGTATGACTCCATGACTGTGACTGTTAATGAAGGAAATAGGGATTGATTTTGGAATAATATGCAGATCCTGTAGTTAAAACTTTTCTGAGTATGGCAATGAGAAATTTTAATACTTTCCTCTTTTGTTTGAATTATTTCTCAGGGATACTGCAGGCCAGGAACGATATCAGACAATCACAAAGCAGTACTACAGACGTGCCCAGGTGAGCTTCACATTACACTCTGCCAGATTTGGGAAAGCAAATAAGGCAAGATGACACAATTGAGTTCAAAACTAATTGAAATGGAAAACAAAGAAGCTTCCTCTAGTGGTTCAGTGGCTGAACTGTTTGATAGATCTGCCATAATCGTTACAAGTTGTTTTTATTTCTGGCTATGTTTTAATCACCTAAAATAAATGGTGTGACATTGACTATGCAAACCATAAGAGCCCAGGCTTGGTCCCCACTTACTTTTAATCATGGCTGCAGTTGTGAGTGATTGAGGTAGCCTTCTGAACATGGCTAGGAAGAGGAGAATTATACTGGAGATTCTGCTTTTTGCCTCAACCCAGTGACTGCACCTTGAAAGTGATAGCGCAGGGGTCAGGTGATGATTGAATACAATATTTTCCACTATCAGGTAGTATGCAAAGATTTAAGAGTCCATTTTAGCCTGCCTAACAAGAGCAGTGCAAGGAGGGGTGAAGATCAGGCCCTGTTCACTTACCAGCCTGACAGCAAACTGTCACCATTAGTATCACCTTCACTTTGCCAAATTTGAAGTCACTTAAAGCTCTCACTGCAGGAGGCCACTTGCCTTTAAAAACAGGATGGGCAAAGATATAAATAATGGCCTCTTAGTGGTAAGAATCAAAGAGGTAGGTCAACAACAGCATTTGTCAACACGGAATGGACATTAAAATTCTAACTAACAAGGTTTTCATTGAAGTGGGTGAATTTATTTCCTTGTAGTTCTGAGTCATGCAGATGAGGCACTAAACTGCTGTGTTCCCTCATATAGTGTAAGTGATCAGCCAAGACAAGAGTGAGCTGTTCAATAACTTGAAGGAGCAAAAAGTGGTCCAGTAATTCTGTGGTGACTGCTGCCAATATCTGTGTGGTGTTTTGTTGCCATCATCTCCCATTGTCAGACACCTGGTGAAAAGTACTTAGGAAGAATGGTCACTTAGGGGCTGCTGCCAAAGGGGCAAACTACCTCAGAAAGTTCTACCCCTCTGCGAGGAAGTAAATTTGAATGTAGAAACATTAAGTACATTCCAGGATAAACAAAGTTCCAGGTAGTTAAGTTGCTACTGAATTTAGAAAGCCAATCCCAGTCTCTGTCATAATTCACTATTGCACTTCAAGCAAAATGCTAATAAAATCATCAGATAAAATCATTATCTAACATTGTAGATTTAGACAAGTTATATAGACTCTTGAGACATCAGTTGCACCGCCTATAGTTTATGAGTTGCTTTAATTACCTTTGCTTTGTAGTTTTTTTTCAGCATTGGCCTTGAAGGTACTGACTTCCTTGTAGCCTGTAGCAATCCTTTCTCTAGATTATGACAGCAATCCACTTTGCTAATATGTATTATGGTTAAGGCTTGGTTACTAGGATAAGTGTAACATGTTTTCCACGAAATCATATACTAAATAGGATTTATTGATTTTTATTTACAGGGAATTTTTCTGGTGTATGATATTACCAGTGAACGCTCCTTTCAGCATATTATGAAATGGGCCAGTGATGTTGATGAGGTAAGAGACAAAGTGACTATGCATAATTTTATCTTTGAATAAACGTTAAGACTGTAGGAAAAGCATTATCTATGTTTAATTAGTTACAGTACTCACATTGTATTTCTTCATCACCCTACCCCAAGTATGCTCCTGAAGGTGTTCAGAAAATTCTCATAGCCAACAAAGCTGATGAGGAACAGAAAAGACAAGTGAGTGCTGAACAAGGTCAAAAAGTAAGTATTCACCGTCATTTACGTTCCTATTCCATTCAATGTGTGTTCTACTTGTAATATCATATAAGTTTAGCTGATATTTCATCCCAAACCATTTTTTTGACAAAGAAACTAAAGAACCGAGGATGCTGGAAATTAGAAACAAAAATTGCTGGAAAAACTCAAGCAGGTCTGGCAGCATCTGTAGAGAGAAAGTGGAGTTAATATTTTGGGTTACGTAACCCTTCTTCAGAACAGTTCTGAGCAGCAGAAGAAACCGCTGGTTAAACTCAGCAGCTCAGAACTGTTTTGAAGAATGGTTACTTAACACAAAATCAGAGTGGTGCTGGAAAAGTACAGCCGGTCAGGCAGCATCCGAGGAGCAGGAAAATCGACATTTCAGGCAAAAGCTCTTCATCAAGAAAGGCCCGAAACATCGGATGCTGCCTGACCTGCTGTGCTTTTCCAGCACTACTCTAATCTTGACTCTAATCTCAAGCATCTGCAGTACCCACCTCTTCCTAGCTGACTTAACCCAAAATGTTAGCCCCACTTTCTCTCTACAGATGCTGCTAGACCTGCTTGAGCTTTTCCAACAGTTTCTGCTTTTTGTTTCATTTCTCTTGGCAGTTTATTCTCAGCAGTAATTTGCCTTGCACGCTCTGGGACAAGGTCAGAATGTCGGTCCCAAACTATTTGACTTTACTCTGAACTAGCAGTCTAGTCAGCAGTATTAACTGGTGCCTATAATCTGTAAAATAGAGGTTAATACTATAACTGATAAATTTACATTCTTTGTACTTGGTGATATTGCCGTTTTTAGGGGAGGAACATGTCTAACATAAAAGCAGAAATACTCTGAAGACAGATTGAATGCTGCTGGACTCACTATTTAAAGACACCACACAATACATTCCAACAAAGATTGAGTTTCCTATCCTGGTTCCTTTATCAGTGTGTGTAAAACACAATATCATCTGTGCTAGGTTGGGGTATCCAGGATTATAAATCTCTGGTATTGGAGTAGTAACAAACTGTTCTGATTGAATGGTACAAAGGGCAGAATAGCTTACGCCTGTTCTGATATGTAACACCATAAATTAAGAATGTGCTGTATAATTTAGGAATCACTACCTGGTTTTAAAAGTTCTATTAACACTTGCTTCCACAGCTTGCAAAAGAATATGGAATGGACTTCTTCGAAACAAGTGCCTGCACCAATTATAATATTAAAGAGGTCAGTGCAAGCATTACAATCACAGAAATGTAAATATTTGTAGCACAGAGAGAGGCAATTTGGCATGTTGTATCTTTTCCCATGCCCTCCCAGTATAATCTAAAATTAATCTCACTATGTTACTTGCTTCCCAAATCTCCCAACCACAACCAATTGGAAAGAAATTCCTCCTAAGCTTCTTATCGTCTGAGTAGCTGTTTTAAATTTACTAATCATTGCCAACCTTTTTTTCTGCTTCTGAGGCCAAGATGAGTCCACCATGGTTATCTCAAATGATGGAGCAGGCTCAAATGGGCTGAATTTCTAACTTTGCTCCTAGTATTTATGCACCTTGTAATTACAGTTCTCCATCCCTGATATTATTGTTGACTATGAACACTGAAAATCTAAACTTAATTGTAAATATTGAATGTAAAATATGAATATTTTGTAATTGAATGTGTTAATTAAATTATCCATTAATTATATTGTCTGTTAGACTTTTTAAAGGAAAATATATAACAACACCACTTATAATAGAACCAAACATGTGTATAACATAGGAGATAGTTTGGCACTTTTGTTTATGCTAATCTTTGTAAGCCATTGACCAGGTTATGAACTAGGCTTCGTGTACAGCAAGTAAGATGCCAATTATTTAATCCCCAATTATAACCTATCTAAACTCACATGACAATTCATTCTTTTACATTGATGTTATCTTTCAATAAAGTCACTCAAGTGACTTAGCACCCATAAATGAAAGCTTTTTTCAAGAATAAATATTGCTTTAGCAGAGAATTGTTTCCCCTCTCTCGTCCTTTGAATATTGCAGTGAGATTTTGTTTAATGTGCATGATGAAACATATATGTACATATGTAAGTTTAATTTCAGGTAAAAAGCGCAAGTTGAATTGTTGCATTTGTAATGTTGTGGTATTTTGGCATGTTCTTATTCCACAGTCATTTACTAGACTGACAGAACTAGTGTTACAGGCCCACAAGAAGGAGTTAGATGGGCTTCGACTATCAACCCCTGATGAACTTAGTATTGCTGATTTAGAGGAGGATGACAGCAAAATTGAAGGGACGAGTAACTCACAGAAAGTTTGCTGGTGCTAGAAACGGAGCCAAACAAAATCCAGTTCAGCGGTCTGAATCATGCCTCAAGACCTGGTTGCCTGCTGTTATTTTGTGCCACCTTAAATATTCACACGAATCCTGCTTCTCTCTGGAGTTGGACTGATTCTTCCAGCTGATTCAAATAGGTGTTGTATTTTTGTCCCAGCTCTGTGGTTCAACCACGTCTTGGACCTGGCTTGTGTGCTGTGCATTTTGTACAGTTACTGTGCTGTAATTTGTGTTCAGGTGCTCAACTGATGGTTCAGTAGCCTGGTTTCTACAAGACTGCTGTTTCAGTATTTGTTTTCTATGTGGACAGCCCTTCCAGACTTTGTGACACCATTGTTTTCGCAATTAGATACTTATCATTACAATTGCCCGGATTTCCCCTTTTTGTGTAATTAATAAGTAGTTTCTTCAGTATGCTTTTAAAATATTTTTAGCCAAGCTCAATAAAAGTGCTCTGTTTGTCACCTTTGCTGCTCAATTAAGAATTTTTGAACCCAGCATGATTATTACATCTTGCTCAATTTAGAAATTCAACTTAAGCTTGAGATTATGACTCCTGAAACAGAACATGTTATTGTGGACACTGTCAAAAGGTGATTTTATCAATTTCAATTTTTTTGTATCTTGAAACATTGTTGTGAAATAAGCATTATCTCTCTTGTGTATTCTAAGACTTGCACTGCCCTGCTAGGTTCATGATCTAAGTGATGCTTTTGATTGATTTGACATAATAGTTACAAAGCTGTGTTCAGTTTTACTTTTATTTTGTCATTTGATTCAAAAATATCCAATACTGACTAAATTGATAGATGATTGTTGCTTGGGGTAAGTAATGACTGATACACCTTTCTCTCATTCATCACAATTGACTGTGCCAGAAACAGAGAATTAAACTATTTTCTAAGTGACAAACTATGTAACGAAACCAGTATTCCATCCAAATTCCATTTCATTGCAAGTTTTACTTTACAGTCCTTGTGAAATTAATGATTTTTCTTTTGCACTTTAACATTTTGAATGAAGAATTACTATAAAAATGAGTAATTAGAATTTTCAAGGATGAATATTCTATGCATTGAATTCTATAGTTATGATTGTTTGTGAATTCCTTTTTAATATCAGCATCACAAACTTCGAAGAACAATATCCCTTTTGCAGTAAAGTGACAGAGGTTAGATATGTTTTCAGTGGAAACAGACTGGTGTTGCAAAGAAAACAGCAAGAATTCCTATTAAGTACTCGTAAATAAAATTGTATTCTCAGACATTGCATGTTTGAATGGTTAGTGCAGCATCATTTGGCTAAGAACCCAAATGAGGCATATCCTGTTTCAAATAAATTAGGATTTGGCTACCTCAGTGATATAGTATTGCAGTGTGGTGATGTTAACATTTCTTCATAACTGCGAATACTGTTGTTCAGTTCACAGCCTGTGTCAATTACTTTCCTCTCAGTGGTAGAATGCAACATCCATGATAAAGGTTGAAGTAATTATGTGATTTACAGAGATTTGAACCTGATGTTTTGAATATTTGTGCTTTTAGCTTTTTTCCTCTTGTAATCAAAGATTGTATGAACATAACGATTGCCCAATGTACTTCACTCTGCCTGGAAGAGTCAAATGAATGTGATATGCTGATTAAAGCATCTTAATTTTCTTAATTACTGTATTTGTGAAGGAAAACATAGAATTTGACTGAAATTAATTATAATTACCTGCTATTGAAAAACCATGATTTTATTCACAGATGTCTACAAATAAATTTCATCAAGGGTTTAATTGTGCTACTATGTCAATATACCAGAGTATTTGACTTAATATCACAACAGTTTTCAATCTTGGTCTGTCTATGAAAGCATCTTGCCATCTGTTCTTGTACATGAATTGTCTGTTGAAATGCTCAGTCTAGATTAGAGTAGTGCTGGAAAAGCACAGCAGGTCAGGCAGCATTCAAGGAGCAGGAAAATCGATGTTTTGTGCAAAAGCCCTTCATGATGAAGGGCTTTTGCCCAAAACCTCGATTTCCCTGCTCCTCAGATGCTGCCTAACCTGCTGTGCTTTTCCAGCACCACTCTAATCTGGACTCTGGTTTCCAGCAACTGCAGTCCTTGTTTTTACCTTATTGAAATGCTCAATCTGTTTAACTCATTGCTAGAGTCTTACTGAAAAGTGCAGTGCTCAGAAATATTTGTGCATCTATTGACATCTGTACACTGAATTATACCACCATTTCATCTATACAATCCTTTAGTTCCATAAAAGATTTAAGTATTGGCTTGCGCTGCATGTGTTGAAACCTTAAGTGACTCGCTCTCGTAGTTTCCTAATGATCTATCTCTGTTTGAACATTTGGTTAAAATGCTATTATGCATGCTACATTATGTGTATACATTCTTGTGCAGAAAGCTGAACTGTTTCATTGTACAAGACAGTGTGACCCCTAAAAATTGTACTTAGAGTTGTAAATAGGGTGTATCAGTAATTCCACGCATAACAATTTCATTAAGAATTCCAGGGCTGAATGAATGGAAGAGATGTAACATCTAATTTTTGGGCATAGAATACAAAATACAGACATTTTGCTGAACCAGTATAAAGCATTCGTTCAGCCCAGTTGAATCTTGTATTCAGTTCTTCCATGAGAAAGATGTAAAAACTTTGGAAAGGATACACAAAACTAATTTACTAGAATAGCTCCAGGGGATAAAGAAATACTTTTAAATGAATAGACTGGAAAAGTTGGGATAGAATAGAGCAGGTTATGAAAAAAAATGATTCTGATGTTTAATTCTGTCTGAAACCATACATTATTTTAAAGAGAAACAGTTTCTGAACGTTGAAGGATTAGTAACCAGGAGACACACCTAAGATGATCCACCAGAGAACCTGAGGGGACAGGAGGAAAAACTTTCGATGCAATATGTAACCAGTTCGGATTTGTCATATGGTAATAGGTGCAACTTCAGTAATAGTATCTGACAGAATGAATAAACGAAGGAAATAACATGCAGCAGAAAGTGACGGGGCAGAAGTGAAAAATTACTTCAGCATTCACTGAATGAGAAGATGACATTTGTCGCTGAAATCCATGTATTTTATCATAGAAGCTTGTGCAACAATTGCCCTCTTTCCCCAAAACAGAGTTTACCTACAATGTGAATGCATTCAGAAAGACTCGTGTTCATCGGAGCTTAGTTGTAAACGTGAACAAAATTGAACATTAACTTATTTGTTTTCCAGCAAAATATCTTGTTTCATTCCAGACTAAATTTAATCAACAAAGTTGATTAAAAGCCTAGGCTTCAAATCAAGTGTACAATGCAGCTTTAGTCTGATTGTTTTGTTTTCTTATTAAATATTAATCCCTTTGGTGCCATTAGTCTGAATCAGAGAATTGCAGCGATACCTGAAGCGTGTAACCTAATTCCCAGGCCTTGACGGTTAACGCCCAGTAAGTATAAAGACAGAAACCAATGGGAGATGAGTATTGTCGATTGCTTAAGTATTTTCACCGAGCTCAAAAATAACTAGTTGGTTTAGTTCGACAAAAGAACCTTTAATTACAGCAAACAATTTTAATCAGTGCACTAAACTGGAACACATGTTAACAGTCATCTAGAGTCACCACTTGATTTAGTCCCTACCCTCCCCTTCACTGTTTTGATCACACAGCACTGCCCTTGATGTGAAGGGCAGTGCTTGTCACTGGCCACCTGGGTGTTTTCCTTTCTTCCTGGTGGTGGAAATTGAATAAAGATTTGTGCACCTTGTGTCTCACACTGTGTCTCACACTTACACCATGGGTGCTGGGGAAAAATAAGCACTACCGCGGTTAGGCGGTAGTGTGGGGGTTAAAAAAGAAAAAAAAACAGGAGTGTTCCCATCCAAAAAGAAAAATAGAGTCACCACTTGTAGTCCCTGTTGACCATACAGGTTATGTGTAAAAAGGTTGTTTCGATGACACTGGGGAACCTGTCCACATCAGAATGGAAAGTGATGCATTAAGCACCTTTGATTTAATTCATTTCTGATGACTGAACAAATGTTGACGGAACTGCCTTGTTAAAACTATTCTTTAGAAAGGATGACTTAAAATTCCCACTTATGTCTAAATCAAGCCCACAAAACTGCTGAGGCTATGTGTTAATTAAATTTGGAATTTCAATGTATTTTTTGGTTTCGGGTAGTCTTGGTTCGCTTTTGCGGAAGTGTTAATTTACCGCACTTTTCACAAGACGGTTGTGCAGACAAATAATCTGCCTCTTCCAAATTTGGTTTGTTTAAAACATGACCAGTTATGAAACATTCTTAAGTCCCGCCTAACAGAGGAGTGTCAGATTTTGATTCTCGTGGGGAGTAGTCTAAAAATCCTCACCAGTATCTGAGGTCAACCTGTTTCCTGCTATTCTGGATAATTAAGTATTCCAACCTCTGGAAAGGGAGGGGCTAAATTTTCGCACAGTCATTGCTCAGAGACAGAACTCTTTATAGTTGTAGTCAGGTGGCTGTTAGCTGCCGTTGGATGAGTGCTGTCCCTCAGCGAGTCTGCACTCGGTTGTTTTGCACCATGGCTCAGAGCATCAAGTCATTCTACGACCTCAGCGCCGTCACCCTGGCCGGGGAAAAGCTGGACTTCAATGTCTTCAGGGGCAAGGTGGTCCTGATCGAGAACGTGGCCTCTCTCTGAGGCACGACCACAAGGGATTTCACCCAGCTCAACGAGCTCCAGAGTCGCCACCCGAACCGCTTCGTTGTGCTGGGTTTCCCTTGTAACCAATTCGGGCACCAGGTGAGAGAGTCCGCAAACCAGCTGAGTTATGGTAACATATGCTACCAATCCCCGCTCCTTTTAACGTAAAGTGAACTCGCTCGATTTAACCGAGACATTTTAGCGCAAACCTACTTATTATGTTCAAGTCTATGCTTATTTTTAAACCCGTGGTCATTTTCTCTGACTTCATTCAGTGGCTGTTCTGGGGGTTGGTTAGTTGTGCACTTTCGAGCGGAAATTCTGAGCGCACCCTCGTGTTTTATTTAGTGCTCCTTTTTTTAAAAAGGCTGGGTTTCACTTCAACTATCACCATGGAAAATTACTGGAGCGATTCTGAACATGGTCTCATTAGCCTGGCGTCGCCCTTTTGGGGATCGGTGTCTGGGCCAGAGAACCCTGTTCGGGGGAGTGGGGGTTTGGAGCCTGGGTTTTTGTTTCTGCACTATCTCCTCGATCTGGGCATGGACTGCAACACCCAGAGCAACCTATCGCCTTCCATGTTTAAAGAGTGCATTTAAAATTTGTTAAATATTGAATCGTTACACTCCAAATGTTTTTCCTTTGTACATCGTAATCGCTAATGGCTGTCGTCCAAGCCCATGATAAAATGTTTGTGGTTTTGTTTTACTGGAATGGAAATGCTTCTTCCCATGAACTTTTAACATTCATCTTGGAGGGAGAGAGTTGAATATCCTTTTAATGTATACAATGTTTCTTGATATTGGAGCTTTAGACTGGGAATAAATTACTTCACAAACAGGTCAGCAAAGTTGGAAATTTAACCGGAGCACCCAGAGGAAACCCACGCAGACACTGGGAGAATGTACAAACTCCACAGTCGCCCGAGGCTGGAATCGAACCTGAAACTCTGGTGCTGAGGCAACAGTGCTAACCACTGAGCTCTGCTGAGCAACAATGTGGTTAGATAGTATTCACATCCCTTATGTCGTGTTTGGCCCTAATGAAATTTCAAACTTATATTCATGCCATCACAAAAACCCATCGTTTTTTTTTAACCACTGTATCATTCCAACTTCACTCTTATCTCTGCTTACCAAGTAATAGCTATGCAGCATGGAAACAACCCTTTGGTCCAACATGAAAAGTTTAGATTATTCTGAACTGATAGTTTAATTTGCCAGTATTTGGTTCATACTGCTCTAAACCCTTCCTATTCATATACCTATCCAGGGGCCTTTTAAATGATATAATTGTACCTGCCTCTACCACCTCTGGCAGCTCTTTCCATGCATGCACCCACCCTCTGTGTTACCCCTCCGGTTTCTTTTCAATCTTTCCCCTCTCTCCTTAAACCTACAGCCTTTAGTTTTGTGGACTCACGTCTCCTCCCCCTGGGAAAAAGACCTTGGCTCTTTTCGTGATCCATGCCCTTCATGATTTAATAAACCCCTCAGATCATCCCTCAGTCTCTAATGCTTCAGGGAAAAAAAAACCAGTCTATTCAGCCTCTCCTCTAGCTCAAACCCTTCAATCCTAGCAACATCTTTGTAAAACTTTTCTGAACCTTGCTGAAACCCTCCTGTGCTTTTGTTATTTGCCTTTACACTTGATAGTTTCAACACCATTCTTAACTGGTCTCCCAAATACTAATCTAAATACAGTAAACTGGTTTGCCAGTGTCTTGGCTTGTAGTAAGTACTATTCCCTTTTCACCATCCTAGGAGGTATCTGCACTTTTCTATGTCTGACCTCTTGTGTCCCCAGTTTTAATTACTCCTCCATTAGTGACTATCTTCAGTTACCTTGGTTCCAAACTAGTCTACATTCTGCAACCTCACTTTAAGATACTAATTATCACTTTGATCAAACTCTAATCATAGAATCAGAAATATTACAATAGTGCAGAAGGAGGCTATTTCAACCCATTGTGCCTACACCAGTGCTATATCTAGTTTGGCTCTATTACGTAGTGCAATCCCCTTCCACATATCCCTTCACATCCTCATTATCCAAAAATCTAGATAATGTTCTCTTATGCCTTAAAGTTCTGTCGTATTGAACCACAGCAGACCATATGACATAAGTACACCCGCAGTGAAAAAGGGAGTTCCTGAATGTGATCCGATGACTAATGGAGAATGACAATGTATTTTGAATGAGAATGGTAGGCAGTCTGGAGGGAAACCTGTAAATGATAACATTCCTGTGGTCCTATTTTCTTTGTTTTACTAGGCAATAGAGCTTGCAGTTATGGAAGGTGCTTTTGAAGTTAATTAATTACTTGTGGATGGAAGACCTTGCTGCTACTGTGCACTGATTTGAGCTATCTGGAGGGAATGAGTATTGATTAGCAAAACATCCACCACTTTCAATCAGTCTGCTTTGTCCTGGATTGTTAAGCCTCTTAAGTGCTGTTAGAGCTGTACCCTTCCAAGCAGGTAAAGAATATGCCATCAATCTCCTGACCTGTAGTCAGGAGGTTTATATCCACACACTTCCCAGATTCTGACCTGCTCTTGTAGCCAAAGTATTTGTGTAGCTCGTCCAGAGGGTGGTGGAATTTGGAAGTCGCTGCCTTTTAGTGTGTTAGAGGCAGAAACTCTTAACATTTTAAGAAATATTTATATGTGCACTTGCAATGTCAAAGCATGCAAGGTTATGGACAGTGTTAGAAAATGGGATTAGATTTGTTGTTCTTCATTGGCCCATTGGGTCTGCAACAAACAACGTTTGTGTTATACACCCCTATGACTATGATTGGGCTTTGTATCCTACCTTGAGAAACATCTACTCAGTGGCCGAAGGTGTAAATGTCATTGTGTATAATGCTAATGAATGAATTAAATTTGAAATTCATGTGTTATGCATTTTGTTATAACCTTTTTTAGGAAAACTGTCATAATGAAGAGATACTCAGTTCTCTGAAGTATGTCCGTCCTGGTGGTGGTTTTGAGCCCAATTTCACCATGTTCCAGAAGATCAACGTCAACGGTGCTGGCACACACCCTGTCTTTGCATTTCTGAAGGAGAAGTTGCCCGTTCCTTCAGATGATGCTACATCCTTTATGAATGATCCCAAATTCTTCATCTGGAGTCCAGTCAGCCGATCAGATATCGCTTGGAATTTTGAAAAGTTTCTTATTGGCCCTGAAGGGGAGCCTTTCAAACGCTACAGCAAAACATTCCAAACCATCCAGATTGAACCTGACATCAAAAGGCTTTTGAAAGTTATCAAATAAAGAATCCAAGTTTAGTGGAATAAGCAAGGAGGCAGAGTTATATTTCTTTACACATTACCTTCACTAATGGGAAAACTGCAATAACCTTTTTTAGTTGACTTTTATCAATTCGGACTCTAAATTAAATACAGAACTTGTTTGCTGTGCACAAAAATTGGAGGTTGAGATATTTCATCCAATCATTTGAGCTCCTTGCATAGCTTTCCGTCTTCTCATCTGCCTTCAAGATCAGTGCATGACTGATTTACTTTGTCTTCTACTAATTTTCATCTTTGCTCACGACTTGAGCTGCTTCCTTCTTTTCAAAAAACATCTTTAAATGCTGTTTGTTGCAACAAAAGCCTTTGTGTTCTCTCATCACATTAGTTAGTACATCTTTTTCAAATGTTGAAAGAAAGGATAAATATCATGTTGATCTCACTATCTAATCAACTAGAAAATTAATCTGATCAGTACCTGCCATAGTGAAGATAATCTGAGATTTTAGTTGTGTTGATTGGACCTCCTGAACGTACTGGTTACTGAAAACCTCAACTATAAAAGGAAAATAAAGCAGTTTTCCCAATGTAAGAGGGTAAATGTGCTTCCAATAAGTCAACCATCTGTTACTGCACAACAATTTTGAATTGTAAGTCGCCAGAAGTGCTGAGAATTTGCTTTTGTCCCAGTTTATGGATCTTAGAAATAGGTCTACTTCCTTTAGAAGTTTTTAAACAGTTCTTCTGTTCTTCAGAACTTTCATAAATGAAGGCATCCTCCTAAATCCAATAAGGAAGCTGCCAGAAAAACCAAGGAAAGTTACTGAATTTTCAGGATGTTACTGTTTGAAATTTTTTTGGTGTAGACATTGTGTATGAGAAATGAATAATAAAGAATGTTTTGAAAATAAAACTTGTTTGTTTCTTTTTGGTTCAGTTCCAGCAATTAAGAATGTACTTAATTTCTCAAAATAAAAACAATTTCTTGATCACCTGCCTGAAATTAATCAGTCACTTTGGTCATTCTGGATGAACAGGCCTCATGCTCTTAATTATTTGAACATTTGTTCCCTGAAACTATACTTTATTCTTAAGACCTTCAATCTGCAGCACAATAAATTCTTCATATATGTAATTAGTCATCATATTTCACCTGGAATTAGGTTAGCAGGAATGAATGGAATTCCAAAGCCACAAAGAAAGTGGCCATACTACTTGCTGAGTTGGCACATGTATCTCTAACCTTGATGCTTGTATGAAATATAAAGTATTTCCCAGTCTTAATTTGTTTTCACATCAAAACTAATCTTGTATTCCAGACAGCCAGTAACCGGTGTGAGCTATATTGTGGAGAAAAAGTGAAACTTTCTGATGGAGACAAGTAAAACACTGTCCAATCAAGGTGGACAATTAAATCAGCACTGATGTATATCTGTGGTTAAGCTGATTGCCTTTATTTTGGAGAAAGGCTGAAGGGCTTAAAATGAAAATTATTAATCTTAATTACACTATGGACAAGGAAACCAACAAGTCCTCTGATTTTTGTCATGTCTGATAAGTAATGGGTATTTTGAAAAGTACTTAGAATAAATCTTTGGCATAGTTTTGAATTATCAAGCTTATCACTAATAGCAAAGAAATAGATGTGCAACAGATCAGTCAATATTAAAAAGTGAAAGAAAATAATATTTTGGGGATCAAAATAGTAACTTCATTCCAATGAAGTCTTAAACATTATGTTTAACTCTTGTTCACAATCAGTTGCTAACCACAAAATATGCTTAATTCTTGCAGATTGTATCCTTTTTCCTGTAAGTATGCAGAGTCATGCATGTGAAAACTCCTCTAATATTGCAAGTTTTCTATAAACTAAAATGAATTGACTAATTATGAGGAATGATAAGATTTGTTTGTCAAGCAGGCTGAAGATTTAAAAGTGACAGTAATAGAAAGTAGTAGATATCACACTTAATTGGTAAAATAGTTGTGAGAAATCCTTATCAAGAAGTGTTTAATTATGGTGACAAAAATGAGAAGCACCATTTTGAGTGATTTTCCATTAACAATACTGAAAAGTAACCAATCCAGAAACAATTTGTAAAAGTGAGAAATTATGGGCAATAAGCCATTTCTGCCTTTGACTCTGTTAACCTATGCATTTAGCTCATTATGCACATATTTCATGTTTGAGCCTCAAGAGCTCTGGGAATTAGAAAGAAAGCTAAGATTTAAATGAACTATAAAACCACAGTTAGATACATCTATAAGTAAAGTGGATTGGTATAAAATTTCTAATGTGATCCAAAGTGCCATGAACATGTTTATGAATAAAATTGAAACACATACATCTTTTGGAATATGCTCTGCTAAAGTAAACCCAGTACTTTGAAAGTGAAAAGCACTGCAGAAAATAAATTGCCTGGCAGATATGGTATAGCAGTGTGTCAGGTATAGGCCTGAAGTACAATTCAAACAACCAGAAACCGAACCAGTCATAAAGACTGTCACAGGGGCTCTTGTGGCACAGTGATAGTGCTCCTACCTAGGAGAAAGGAAGCTTAGGTTCAAGTTCCAACTACTCCAGAGGTATGTCAACTCTGCAACAAGTTGATTGAAAATGTCTAGAAATACTGTGGCTACAAGTGCCGGTCAGAGGTTAGGAACCCTATAGCAAGTGATTCATCTCCTGACTCCCCAAAACCTGTACACCAGCACAAGTATGGTGAACAATGGAATACTCTCACTTTTCGAGGTGAGTGCAGCTCCAACAACACAAAGTCTGGCCTGCACATGTTGTTTGACACTTACACCCATCTTATGGGTGAGAAAGTGGAATCATTGATAATCCCATGCATCTCAATGGGGAAGGGTGTATTTAAGGGAGCAGTGACATTCAAGGTTGTGACATGTTCACTCAGCAGCTGTGTAATGGTCTGGATTGAAAGAGTGCATAGAATACTGTCTTTTGCAGACCTAAATGCTCTCACTGTGATCACGCATAACAAGGCAATGTCGCAATCTCTGTGCACTTCAAATCAATGTTTGAAGAGATGTGGATGAAGGAAAGGTCAAAAAGAACTTAATCAGGGTTCATGTCAATCTGCTAATTCTCATGAGAGAATGGACAACTGATGACTCATATATAGCCTCATAGATAGGATTTATAGCCAAAACTAAGATTTGCAACATTTTGTTGCTGCTTTCTCGCTAATGTTGAGGCAGGGCAAGTAATGCACTACTGACAACATTAGTGTGACTGAAGATTTCATTAAACTATTAAAAAAGGATACAAAATACAAAAAGTGAAGAGCAGCAAACAAACCAATTAAACAGTTCATTTGCACAATGCAGGGGCTTTTCTGTCAGATTAACAAATTTAATGCACAATAATTCCAACAAAATCTCAGTCATCCGAGAATTAAGTAGCAATTAGGTTGTGCCTGGCCTCACAGTCCCTCGGAAATATCTTCATCCTGGACATTTTCTTGAAGCTCAGCCTCATCTTCATTTTCAGATGATTGGGGTATTTCCTCCATTTCTTCTGAATCTGGGACATTCTTCCCCCTCCCCACCCAAGCTTGAATATCTGGCACAATCCCGCAAAATGTTCCTTCAATAGTCACAAATTCGCTGAACATTAAGGGTCTTCAATCCTTTCCTGTTCATTGCCTTTACCGGTTGATGATGAAGTGCTCTCAAAGCGCTTTCCTGGGGTAAAGCAATGATGTTACAGAATCCTAATGCCTTGCTTTTTGACTGGCATCATCAAACAAGGAGATGAAGAAGGATCCCTCTTAAAAGTGAGATCAGCAATATCTCAAATGCACATAAAAGTGAAAATTGACAGATGCCACAGTGGTCCAGGTTTCTCCCTGAAACAACCAGCTTGCAATAAAATACAGCAACAGGTACCTTGGTGGCACTAAGAATGGATTTGCTCCCAGCCCCTGTGAGCATAAGTCCCTCTCTTCAGGATTTGGCGTAGGTCTGAGATGATGATCAGGACATCCTTCTGCCAAAAGCTCTTGAACTCCGGCAACCATCTGATCTCACAACAGGACTCGACTGATCTACCTATAATCCTCACATTGCTTCCACTGGACTGCAAGGACTGATTGTGATCAAATCCTCAGTCTGCAAGGGCACAGATCACAGAACCAACCATCTGACTGACTGAACTGAGACCAGCTCCTTGACTGATTGTGGTGATGCTCCCTGACTGATTGGAGTATACCTCCTTCTCCATGAGACAGTCATCCCCTTTGACTTTCACACATCATTACTTTCTTCAAGAGTATGTAATATGTTTACCACTTAAACTGCTGGCACATACTGCAGTTCTGATGTTGATGCAACAGTGCTATACAGTGACATATCCACTGTCGCTCTGATTTAAACATGTACTCTTCAGCACTCTTCCACCAGTAGCTATTTGACTTTCCTGCTGTACTAACAAGCAGGCAAAACCACACGAGTTGCCTGCCTCTATCTGTGCTAAAAAACCTTCTGCACGCAAAACCAGGCCAAGTCACAGAAAATGCCTTGCTCCGAGTCAACACTTAAAATGGTGAGGAGATGTATAAGATGCCTGGCTGCCCCTAAATGTAAAATGATCTGGTACAAGCAGATAAGTCCTGGCTGTTCCTCAGCTCCAAAGCACATGCTTCAAATCCTCAAGTCATGCCTGAGTTAGTCCTCGAGCACATATTTTTATATTGTGAGGCTGGTGCTTTGTGGATGCCAGGTTGAGTGAATGAAGGGTTCAGGAAGAATGTGGCCATTGATCATGGAGGCAAATGAAGCAGATCAATATGATCTTGGCTGATCATCAACTCTGCACCCTATTCTCACTTTCTCCCCATACCCTTCGATTCCTTTAGTCCGAAGAACTATATCTAACTCCTTGTTGCAAACACTCAATGTTTTAGCCTCAACCACTTTCTGTGGCAGAGAACTCCACAGGCTCACGTGAACAAAGCTCTCCTTATCTCAGTCCTAATGGCCCATTCCATATCCTTAGATTGTGACTTTGGTTCTGGACTCTCGGTCACCAGGAAAAGCATTCCTGTGTTTACCCTATCTAGTCCTGTGAGAATTTTATAGGTTTCTATGAGATCCCCTTCATTATTTTAAACTCTAGTGAATATAATCCTAACCATTCCAGTGTCTCTTCATCTGTCAGTCCTGCCATTCCAGGAATCAGTGTGGTAAACCTTTGTTGCCTACCTCCATAGCCAGAACACCTTTCCTCAGGTAAGGTGACCAAACCAGCACATAATACTCCAGGTGTGGACTCACCAATGCCCTGTACAACTGTAGCAAGCCATCCTGCTTTCTACTCAAATCCTCTGGCTATGAAGGCCTTCTACAGAACCTGCATGTTTACTTTCAGATACTGGTATATAGAACATCTAGGTTTTATGGCACCTCCCCCTTTCCTAATCTATCACTATTCAGATAATAATTTGCCTTCCTGTTTTTGCTACTAAAGTGGATAACTTCGCATTCATCTGCCCACTTACTTATTTTGTCCAAATCACACTAAAGCATCTCTGCATCCTCCTCATAGTTTACCCTCCCAACCAGCTTTGGATCATCTGCAAACAAGAAGACATTACATGTAGCTCCTTCATATAAAAAGATTAATATACAATAGCTGGAGTTTTCTCACCAATTCCTGCAGTATTCTATGAACCACAGACTGCCACTCAGGAAATAACCCATTTATTCCTGGTCTTTCTTTTCTGTCTGCCAACTAGTTATCTGACTAACCCCACACAATGCACAATTAATCTAACATTGTCTAGCAACCAACTTTCTAAACAAACATTTTTCTTTGAGGTGGTCAAAGATGATAAAAGAGAAAAAGCAGAGTGGGCTTGGTGGAAAGGGCATGATTCACAATGAATCATTTCTTACAGTGAGAAAGTTATCCGTTAGGATACCCATTAGGAGGAACATAGGAACAACAGCAGACCACTCAGCATTCAATGAGAACACAGGTGACAGAATGGCCCAGGCAAGGCATTCACAGAACTTTAAGACTTTAGACTCTGATAAGAAAGATGCATAGATCATATTGCTACTATATTGTAATACATTGAATGATTATCATTAATTCCATTGACTAATTTAACACTTGGGACTTTCTTTTAAGAAAACACTTTTGCATGGATATGGATACTTTTCTGGAAATGTTTGCAGAGATTATCTGACCTATGACAGAAGTCAGGTTACTAAAAACCTCTGATGTGGATTTACAGTGGACACGTTTGAGCAGTTTCCCTGCAGGATTTCATACCTGTCGTTATTTTACCTATTTGGAAAAAGCCCAATGATAATAAGCACAGCCACCTCACAACAAAATTTGCCAGAGGCAGGAGAAAAGTAGAAAACCTTATTGTGCAAAAGATTGCTGAAGACTCTCATATATTTCAATGGCACCTTGACAGCCTTGCCCGTAGATATTGAAACTCCTTTGTTAAAATGGATAGTTCCCATTGTGTACTAATAGCCAGAGAGCACATGACTGAAACACCCCAATGCTTATAAGCTTGTCTGTTTTTACAGATGAGAGGAACATCAAGACAGCCTGCAGAATGGAATACTAACAGCAGCTCTCTCTCTCAACAGTCTCTTCTCAATCACAGTACATGCCAGAATATGTCAAAAGATAGAGAATTTTAAAATGTAGGGAACTAGAAGGGCCATATCACCCACCCAGGAAAAGGACAGATTGCAGTTTAAAAGTAACCACCTTTAGGAGAACAACCAGGTTACATTGACCACAAACCTTCGTGAGATTCAAGGTCACCAAAGGAAGCTTGGAAGGTGTAATTCTTTTTACTTATGGACTTTAATGTTTACCTAACTATATCTCCTCCATCCTATAACATGTTCTGTTTTTTGTGTTAGTGTTTATGTTGAAGGATTAGTGTAGGTTTTACCTTTTTAATAAGCATTATTAAGGAGAGAAAGCAAATTACTGCGGATGTTGGAATCTGAAAACAAAAGAGAAAATGCTGGAAAATCTCAGCAGGTCTGGCAGCATCTGTAAGGAGAGAAAAGAGCTGACGTTTCGAGTCTAACTAACCCTTTTTTCAAAGCTAAAAAAAATGGAAAAATAGGGAGGTATTTATACTAGGCTAAGAGAAGGTGAAAACAGTTAAAAAGCAGATGCTGGAAACCAGATTTTGGATTAGTGGTGTTGGAAGAGCACAGCAGTTCAGGCAGCATCAGAGGAGCAGCGAAATCAACGTTTCAGGCAAAAGCCCTTCAGCAGGAAGGTGAGGAAATTTGGGGGAGGGGCGCTGGAGTGGAGGTTGGGTTGGTGGGGTGTGTGAATGGCGGAGCATGATACATTGTATCTGGAGGTTGGTGGGGTGGAAGGTGAGGACCAGTGGCATTCTGTCCTGGTGGTGATTGGAGGGGCGGGGTTCAAGGGCGGAAGTGCGGGAAGTGGAGGAGATGCAGTGGAGAGCATCGTCGACCACGTCGGAGGGGAAATTGCAGTCTTTGAAGAAGGAGGCCATTTGCGTCGTTCGGTAGTGGCCACCCCACCAACCTCCAGATACATCTTATCATCCTCCGTCATTTCCGCCACGTCCAAACGGACCCCACCACCAGGGATATATTTCCCTCCCCACTCCCATCAGCGTTCAGGAGAGACGACTCCCTCCGCGACTCCCTCGTCAGGTCCACACCCCCCACCAACCCAACCTCCACTCCCAGCACCTTCCCCTGCAACTGCAAGAAATGCAAAACTTGCGGCCACACCTCCCCCCTCATCTCCCTCCAAGGCCCCAAGGGATCCTTCCATATCCATCGCAAATTCAACTGCATCTCCACACACATCATTTACTGTATCCGCTGCACCCGATGTGGTCTCCTACATTGGGGAGACAGGCCGCCTACTTGCGGAATGTTTCAGGGAACACCTCTGGGACACCCGCACCAACCAACCCAACTGCCCAATGGCTGAACATTTTAACTCCCCCTCCCACTCCGCCATAGACATGCAGGTCCTTGGCCTCCTCCATCGCCAGACCCTGACCACACGACACCTGGAGGAAGAGCACCTCGTCTTCCGCCTAGGAACCCTCCAACCACAAGGGATGAATGTAGATTTCTCCAGCTTCCTCATTTCCCCTCCCCCCACCTTTTATCTCAGCCCGCTTGGCACACCAGCCTCATTCCTGAAGTAGGGCTTATGCCCGAAATGTCGACTCGCCTGCTCCTCGGATGCTGCCTGTCCTGCTGTGTTTTCCTAGTATAAATACCTCCCTATTTCTCCCCTTTTTTTTTAGCTTTGACAAAGGGTCGAAATGTCAGCTCTTTTCTCTTCTTACAGATACTGCCAGACCTGCTGAGATTTTCCAGCATTTTCTCTTTTGGTTATTAAGGAGCAAGTTTACATTAGACTTTTTAAAAATTTGGTTAACTCAAAAGAGATCTTGTTTTATTTCTTTACAGCTTTACAGATGCTCAACTACAAATTGAATTATTTTTTAAAAAGTCTGTTATAACCTACTTCAGGAGTGAAAAGAGAGAAATTTACTCATTGATCAGGACTTGGCTGTAATAATCTACAAAATTATGCATGGTTCCCACCTTAAGTGATAAACAACAATTATGGCCATTATCATTTGGTAATTTTTATATCTCTCAGTCCATCCAAATAGAGATGGTTCAGTTCCCTTCATAGATTAATGGAAATTTGAGCAGAGAAGGAAACAATTTAGCTTCTTGTGATATTGCTGTACCTCAAGCAACTACTTGAATCTGTTCCTTCAAAATGCCTTTTAAGTGGTAAATAGAGGAAAAAATGTATTTTAAACACCCCTAATGACAAGAAGAACTTGACTGATGGCTAAACCACACTATGACTAGAAGCTTGAGATGCAGAAATATAAAGGAACATTACCAGCATTATCTGTCAAAAAAGGCAGTTGCTTAACCAAGGGAAAATTATGGGTTACATTGAAATCAGCAGTAGGTTATAAATAAGAAACCATGAAACAGATGTCGCAAGTAACAGCTTTGCTCTGATCTCCACTACTTAGCTCAGTAGCTTGAATCATCTGCCTCAGTAGAAAGGCTCCTGCAGGCATAATGTTTGCTCTGAGGCGACTAGTGAAGTCACAGAACAGAGTCGGGAGAGCTGACCTGGAAGCAGAGGAAGCTAGCCTCTGTTATTGTTGTAAAACATCATCGCTGATGCCACATGCTCAGTGACTTCCGCCACCCCTACTGCCGTGTCTGCCACCACTTCCGCCCCCACCAGCGCCATTCACCTGCATTCTGCTGACACGCCCCCCACAGACCCCACTGTCACTATCCCCACCCCCCAGAACCCCGAGGGGAACACTACCCCTGCTCATGACTCTACCCCCATTCCCCCCACCATCACACCCACTCCAGG
>NC_057719.1:73462039-73468772 GCF_004010195.1 Chiloscyllium plagiosum
CTCCTCTAGCTTATCTCTCCACGCTTCAGGCTCTCTGCCTTTATTCCTGATGAAAGGCTTTTGCCCGAAACGTCGATTTCAAAGCTCCTCGGATGCTGCCTGAGTTGCTGTGCTCTTCCAGCACCACTGATCCAGAATCTGTTATTGTTGTACCCAGTAGCCTGGAACAGCTTTGACTGCTGCTCTCCAAGGAGTACGGCTTTTGCCCGAAACGTCGATTTCAAAGCTCCTCGGATGCTGCCTGAGTTGCTGTGCTCTTCCAGCACCACTGATCCAGAATCTGTTATTGTTGTACCCAGTAGCCTGGAACAGCTTTGACTGCTGCTCTCCAAGGAGTACACGAGAAGCTGCATACTCATAATAGAATCTTTGTGCTGCTGGCATATTGGTGCTTTGAAGGAAAGACTGCAGCACCCCAACAGCTAGTCCCATCTATTCTACACAAAGGCAAACTAGGGCTGTGAATGTGGCTGAGGAGAATGAAGACTCTGAGAATATCTTGAATCCCTCATCTGCTACTGCTTTCCAGACCCTCTGCCAGATCCCTCAGAAAATCACAAAATACATCTTAAAGTGCTTACAATACGGGTTGTGAAATAAACTTTATAGCTTATTTTACACAAATTTTTTTCACCTATCATCTTAAAGAGTTGTATTTTCATCTCATGCCTGAACCTTAGATTTCAAAATCATTACCTTCTAACTCCTTCATGATCACATCCGATCTTAACAACCTACGCCACTGTTCCATCCCTCATTTGTCCAGATCTTAATGACTATACGTTGCATCTACTTCAATAGCAAAGCCTTTCAGCATTTCTCTTCACACCTTTCTCAATCTCAAAATCTCTTCAGAAATACCTTTTTGACAGTGGCTTTAATCACCTCACCAACTCTTTTCCCACTGAGAGTGCGTCTATGAAACACCTTGCTGCATTCATGACACTGACTTAATGTAAATTGTTACTGTAAATTCCGGTTTAAAATATAAATCTAATATAGAGACTTCCACATCTAAGTCAAGAGCTGTCTCATACAACTATATTTTATTGATGGTTGAAATTACTAGATAAAAATATGGATCCAATAATTTCCTTGTAATTAATAATTCATTCCTTTTGTATGTCTGTCTTTGTTTTGAAGCCATATAATGTTACTGTGATGATATTACAATAACTACTCTTAAATTTCCACTTAAATATTGTAACCTCTCCACCCTTCCCTCAGCCTCAAATTATATGGGACAACTCGTGGCAAGAATGAAATAGCCTAATTATTATTGTCACTTTGACAGACATGCAAAAAGATACATAAAAACTATGCAACTGAAACAAACTCTAAGCTGCTCTTTACTCCTTGTGCCAACAGTTATCAATGGTGAAATGACATATACTGGTTAAGTATTATTGGCATACATTGCAAACAGGAACAATTTGCATTGATACCTTCAATGTAAAAATGTCACAAAGTGCTTTACAGTGCATTCCAACAAGACTATGGATGTTAAGCTAAAGGATATGTTAGTTAGAATGATCAAAGACGTGAGACTAAAGGAAGATCTTCAGTCCAAAGATGTGGTTAGATGGATTGGCCAAGCTAAGTTGCCCAGTGTCCAGGGATGTGCAGGCTAATGGATTAGCCATGACGAATGCGAGTTTACAGGGATATGGTAAGACAATTGGTGTGTACTTGATGGCCAAATAGCTTACTTCTACACTGTAGAGATTGTATGGTTCTAAGAAACAGGATGTGGAGAGGCTGATGGTTTAGCAAATCAATATAGGTCATTGGAGGTGACCAATTCAGGGGTCTAGATCGAAGGCATACATGAAATCAGAGTTAGATAACTGGAGAGATATGGCGTAATTGGCGCATGAAGGAAGAACCCACAGTGTAAAGTTTGAGTTTATAGAGATGAGAGAACAAAAAAGACTTTGGCACTAACTTGGAACAGGGCCTTGGAGTCCATCCTCTCCAGCATAAAACTGATGGCTGTTCTAGTTGTGTTGCTCTCTTTCATAGAAATGCTGCTCTCAAATTTCATTGATAAATAGTGCAGGTTAAATTTCCTTGGAAGTATTAAACAGGTTTGGTTAATGAGCAGATAACTTGCAGCTTATATACACATCCTTAGTCTAGCATCCTGTTGCTTGCACAACACATAAATGTATTATTTATTTATTTGTGGGACATGTATCCCCATGTATCTGCTGCCCTTATTTTTGAAATATATTTTTATTGAAAAATGGATTTTTTAAATATTACAACTACAAGACAATACAATTCAAAACAATACAAAGAACGAACACCAAAAAAATGTAAAAACCCAAAACTGCCCTCATGTACAAATGTATAAATATGTATTTAAAAAAACAAAAAAACCCAACTAACTACTTAACTAAGATAACTGGAGAGATATGGCGTAATTGGCGCATGAAGGAAGAACCCACAGTGTAAAGTTTGAGTTTATAGAGATGGGAGAACAAAAAAACCCAACTAACTACTTAACTAAATAGCAAAAAATAATAATAATAATAATACATCTCAGCAAAACACCAACTCCCAAATATTGAGAGCATTAATTTTTACCTATTCATATGTTCGCAGTTCCCCCTCTCTGGATATTGGACTTATTAGTGTGGCAGACGAATCTGTGTCCAGGTAGTCCAAAAGGGACAGCCATGTCTTACAGAAATTCTCAGTTTTGTGGTGTCCCATACTTGTAAGAAAATCCTAGGGGATATGCTCTATAACAATCTTACGCCAAACCGATAAGCCCGAGAGATTTTTGGACACCCAAGTTAACAAGATATTCTTTCTTGCGCAGAAAGTGAAGATGTTAAAAAAGGTTTTTCTTATGCGCATCTGTAGGGAATACACTGGGCTGGTCAAGAAAAAGAGATCAGATCCTTCTCCACCTTTACACCCAAACCTCTCTCCATTATACCTGTTACAGCGCTCCAGTATGTTTGAAGCCTACCACAGGACCAGAGACAATGGATAAGAGTGCCCGCACCAACTTTACACTCGGGGCATATTGAAGATACCCCTAGATTAAATTTTAACAAACGACCTGGAGTCAAGTGGACCTTGTGGAGAATCTTCAGCTGTAAAGCATGGGTCCTATTGAAATTGATATCTTTCTTGCAGTTTCCCAAGTATCTTCCAATGCCTCTGAGAAGACCTCAACGCTAAGCTCTCTCTCAATCACCCTGGAAAGTCGATCAAACTCATCTGAGGGACCACCCCTCAAGTTGATAATATAAAATGCTGATCGATGTGTTCCCTTAGCACTGAGCATCCTCCTCTCTATGTCGGATTTGAGGATCAGTCAAAAATGCAGGTTTTTTAAATAAAATCACTAACTTGAGAAAAAGGTGTCCCTACTCGATAGTTCGTATTTCCGTGCTAACTGATCAAAAAACATCATTGTGCTTCTCTCATATAAATCACCCATGCAAGACACACCCCTAGCTGCCCAATGTTTGATTCCTGAATCTATCACCCCCAGTTAAAAACCCAAAACCAGTAAGCTAGTAAGGGGGCACTTTGCCTGAAAAGTTTCGATATCTAACCATATTGGAAGAGGGTCCCCACAAGCTAAATCACTCACGTAAGATAAAAGTGAACTTAGTTGATAGTTGTTAATGTCTGGGAGATCCACTCCCCCCAGTCTGCAAAGCAATTGCAGTTTAGCTAATTTAACAAGGGGCCGCTTACGATGCCAAATAAAAGAGCTGAACCACCTGCTTAGTTGCCCGAATGTTTGCTTATCAAAAATCAGGGAGAAGCAATATTCATCTTAATAAGTGCTATCCAACATAACCAATAGACCGGAAGTGCCTCTTTGAAGGTCTTGTTTGATTTTTGTTGAATAATTAAACAAAATTAGCTTTAAACAACCAATCAAGAACTGGAGTGATTCATATACTCCCTTTGATGTGAAGGGCAGTATTTGCCTATTGTGAGTGTATGTGCAAGGACTCTCCTTGAAGGGGACTATCCCTAGACTAGCTGCCCTACAGAGAGAGGAAGGAAGAAAGAAGGAGGAGAAGAAGAAGAGACCAGCACTCCCACTGCTGGTCTCTGGGACCCCGCCCAGATTTGCCTCAGCTGTTGCTACTTGGGGCCTACCTCACTGCTGCTGCCTGGGACTTGCCTTGGGGCCCCTCCCAGGACCTCCACCACTGCTCCTGCTGAAGGCCCACCTCCACTGCTGCTGCCTGGGACTCAATTTTGGGGCTGCCTGGGACTTGCCTTGGGGACCCTCCCCAACAGGTCTGCCCCCACAGCCGCGACTGAGGGCCAACCTAGGACTCGCCCGAGGCCTGTCTCTACTGCTGTTGTCGCCTGAGGCCTGCCTCCTCCACCACTGCCTGGGACTCGCCTTGGCCCCTCCCTACAACCTCCACCACTGCTGCTGCCGGAGGCCCACCTCCGGCACCGCTGCCTGGGGCTTGCCAACGTCCAGCGGCAGAATATGGCGAGCCCGAAGGTCGCGGGGCCCAGCCGCACCTACGCCAGGGTAGCCGCTGCCTTGGGCTCGGCTGTCCCAACCCCGGCTGCGACGTCAACCCCCTTCAGGCACCTAACCAAACGCCTGGGGGGTCAAGGCCTATCCCACCCTAACATGTCCATCAAGGCCTGCAGCAAGGCCATGGCTAGTCGCTGCGGCCCGGATGTACGAGAAGGCCGTATTTTTTCTGAAGACCGAGCAGGCGGTCCACCTGGCTGTGGAGAGGGGGCTCACTGTGGGCGGGACACATTTGCCCGTCGACCCTCTGGAGGTTACGGCCCAGACGGTCGTGATCTCTAACGTCCCGCCCTTCATTGCCAGCGAGCTCCTTCTCCCCCACCTCAACACCTTGGGGGAGATCCGGTCAGGGTCCAGCCGCTCCTGCTCGGTCTGAAGGACCCTGCCCTCAGACACATCTACTCCTTCCGACACCAGGTATTTATTTACCTGGTCCGGGAGGAAGTCACCGAGGGCAATTTTACCGTCCTCCACGAGGGCGTGGCCTACCGCGCCTTCTGGATGGCGGACGGCGTGCGGTGCCACCTGTGCCACGAGGTGGAGCACATAAGGAAAAACTGCCCCACCCAGAAGGCTGCCCAGCCCGTGCCAACGGCTGATGGTGGTGCCGCCGCACACACTCCCCCTCCCTCGAAGTCAACACCTCCAGCCCCGGCACCGAAGCCAGAGGCTTCCAATACTTCAGCCTCTGGCAGGGAGGGGGGTGAGCGTCTGGTAGGCCAGAAGGCGCAGGAGAAGACGCGACGCGTCAAGCCTGCCCATGGGGAGACTACCCTATCCCCTTCCCCGACACCTAGCCCACGACCTGCCCTGCCCCAGCACAACAATGCCCCTGCGGCCGTGCCAGCGTCGCTCCAGCGCGGGAACCCTGACCCTCAAACCCCCGAACCCGTACCTGATCCTGACCCCACATCCACTCCCCACCCCAATAGAGAAACCCCTCGGGATTCAACGCCTACCCCTGGCACTGCAACACCTCGCCCGGGGGAGCCCGAGCCCTGCCCAACCCAGCCACGCCCTGGCACGAACCTGGGGGGAACCACCGCTGCTTCACCTCCTGCAGCGACCTGACCTGAAAGTGACACGGCTGACCCTGGCCACGCCCGTCTTCCTCCATCCATTCGTATTCCGGGAAAAGCTCGGGGGGAGGGACCTCGGGCCCCATGACCACCAAGGCGGGTGGGGAGGAGAAGGCCTATAAATTCCCCCCGGTCTCTCTGGGGAAGAGAAACCGGCCCCTGGAGGGGAGAGACACTCCGGCAGTGCTGCCCCTCTCCAGGGTACGAACCAACGGTGCCCCATGACTGTCATGCACTCCGGCCCGACTTACCAAAACCCCCAGGGGCTGCAGCAGGGCATCCTGCTGCCTCGACTCCTCCAGCCCCTGGGGAGGACCTTAATAATCACGAGGGCCGTGGTGTGGGCGACGACGGAGGACCCTCTGCTGGGTCGTCGAGCGGTGGAGGGGAGGAGGGTGTTATCCTCGCTCCTCCCTCCCAGACTGTTTTACCGGGGGCCTTGACCCTGGGGGATGACCTTTTCCCGAGGAGTCAGGTGTCCCGGTGTCGGGAGAGGAGCGGGGCCCTGAACCTCTGCCGCCCGACGACCCGAACTCGGGGTGTTCTGGGAAGGGGTGTGCCGAGGAAGGTACCGCCGGTGACCCTGGGGGTGAGGTCGCCGGGGGTTTGAGGCCGGTTGGCCGCGCCGGACCAGCCCCCATCCTCTCGGTGGGGGAGGGGTCGGTGACCGAGGGCGACCTTCCGGAGGAGGATTCGGGATCAGTGGCGGACACCGGGGACGACGCGGACTCCGTCTGCAGTGACTTTTTTGAGTCCCAGGTGCCCCCCACCGATCGCCCCCTCATCCCCCTCAAGGAACTCCAGGAATTTGTCGAGGAAACTCGTGGTCGCCGGGATAGACCCCAACTGATGTTCGACCACTGGAGCTCTTTCAAAAAAGTTTACTGGTCGGCCCACGCTGCCCGCCAGGCACCTGGGCTCGACATTAATGAGCGAAAGCGAGTCAGGAACTTCCTGGGGGCACTCCTGGTGAGGGCGAGGGACTTCAGTGCCCCTCCCTCGTCCTCCCTGTAAATATGTAGATAGGTTTGTTAATTGTACCGGTGGTGGTTGCACAAAGCTTCCGACATGGAGACGACTATAGCCAGCCTCAACATCAACGGCAGCAGGGAGTCACAGC
>NC_057719.1:73473446-73476280 GCF_004010195.1 Chiloscyllium plagiosum
GCACTGCCCCTTGATGTGAAGGGCAGTGTTTGTCACTGGCCACCCGGGTGTTTCCTATCTTCCTGGTGGTGGAAATTGAATAAAGATTCGTGCACTTTGTCTTTCACTGTGTCTCACACCTGCACACACACACCATAGGTTCTGGGGATAAAATAAGCACTACCGCACTTAGGTGGTAGTGTGGGGGTTAAATTAAAAAAAAATGAAAGTAAAAAAAAAATAAATAAACAGGGATTGGTGGGCGCTGCAGGGAGTAAAAAAAAATAAAATAAATGCGAATTGAGATTCACCCTCAAGACCAAGCACCTTCATAAGACCACCCATAGGCATAGACTGTGATTTTGCAAAATTAATCTTGCACCCCAAAAAGATGCCAAACGAGCTGATGCATTGTATCAGGCAAGGCACTGAAACTGCTGCGTTTGACAAAAAATGAAGACACCATCCGCGTACAACGAAATCGTATTTAATTTTGACCCCACTTCTGGAGCCAATATACTGGCATCCTTACGAATGGCCTCCATCAGCGGTTCAATCAGCAATGTAAAAAGCAATGGCAAAAGGGGACAGCACTGTCGGCTGCCCCTAAAAATGCTAAAATTGCTTGATCGTACCCCATTGGTGATGACCGCAGCAAGAGGGTCTGCTGCCCTTATTGAAGCGGTCACGGGGTTGCAAGATGCTAAGTGAATTCTTGCTGTGCATCTCGTAAGTAGTATATACTATTATGAGAGTGTGGAGGACATGGATGCTTGTGGATGTGGCGCCAATCATGCAGGCCGTTTTGTCCTGGATGGTGTCAAGCTTTTTGAGTGTTGTTGGAGCTGCACCCATCACACTCCCGACTTGTGTCTTGTAGTTGGTGGACAGGCCTTAGAGAGTCAGGAGGTGAGTTACTTACCGCAGTATTCCTAGCATTATTTCAATATTCTGCTCTATCACATTTGATGTGACTGCGTTTTGTGTGTGAAACTCAAAACTTATATGCGTTGTACTCCAAAGTTAGCAATTATATGATCTACAGAGGGTCCTTTGAACTCAACAGCCACCCTTTATTTGTTGCAACTAGTGCATTCATGTCTGGAAAAAACTGGCTTGCACAGAAGACTTGGAGACAGCAAAAACTTCTTTGGCATCAACCACACCCCAAAACCTCCCGTCAGTTTAAACAGCCATAAAATTCACTGTACGCTTGTGGAATCAAAAACAATTGCCAAATAAATCAACAATTAACCTGTTAGCAGTAGATGATCCCTCTGGTAAGGTATTCTTCCCGTTCCTCAACATAAGTGTAGCTGTACCACATAACACAGGATATTAATTGGAATGCTGAGCTTCAAAATGGCAGCACTGATTTCAAATCTAAGCTGCACACAGTGACACCATGATCTATCTGCAGAGCTCCTGCAGTGTGCAAAAGGCAGTGAAGCCTTCCTCAATATGGATCTGGCTTATGTACTCAAATTATGGTGGTGATGGGGGGGGGGGGGGGGAGAGACTCCAGTTTTTCAGTGGGATTTAACCTCTTGGAGAATAACCAGGTGACACATCTAAAACTAGACAGAAACTTTTATAAAATTGGGTTGGGGAGAAAATTAGTCTTAAAACTTATGGATCAAAAAAAAATCTACAGATGCAGGAACAAAAACAGAAATTGCTGGCCAAACTCAGCAAGCCTGGCAGCATCTGTGAAGTGGTGCAGCCCAGGGCTCAGTGGTTAGCACTGTAGTCTCACAGCATTCCATTCTTGGATGACTGCCTGTGTGGAGTTTGCACATTCTCCCTTTGTCTGTGTGGGTTTCCTTTAGGTGCTCTGGTTTCCTCCCACAGTTCAAAGATGTGCAGGTTTGGTGGATTAGCCATTGTAGGGGGGTTTAGGGTTTGAGTGGAGTACCCTTCGGAGGGTCAGTGCAGAACTCGATGGGCCAAATGGCCTCCTTCCACACACTCTAGAAATTCTATGATAAGTAAGAAACAGAGTTAATGCTTCAGAGTCACTGGCCTTGAAAAGTTAACTGCACTTCTATTTGTCTAGGTGCTCCCAGATCTGCTGAGTTTTGCCCCTAAAACTCTTAGGGCAGGCATCAGGAAATGCTCCTGAAATAAAATATTGTGAGACCTTGCAGTGACATCGGAAAAAGGTTTCCTCTTTGTAATTATGTAGGAAGCAACTGCTTGTAACTGAGGTGAGGATTTGCCTGCTTGAATACATCTCTCCATGAAGAACCCCATCCTCACTCCCCCTCAGTACCTGCACAGGCATTGTGCTCCAACTCTTCTGCTGTTATATCAAAGGCTGCATTGGTGCAGCATCCTGCACCCAGGCTGAACTGAAGCAGTTCACAGACTTGGCCCACAACTTCCAGGTGGACTTTTACTACAAACCTACATCTTCTCCATCCAGTATCCTGCAAGAACTCCATCCCTTTTCCTAATTCCTCCGCCTCCACCGCATCTACTCAGACAAGGAGACATTCCACTCGCAAGCATCCCAGATGTCCACCTACTTTGAACAACTTGCTTTTCCTCCTCCCCATCATCCAGACAGCTCTTTGCCGCACCACCTCCATTCCCTGCTCTGCTGCTCTAAACACCACACCCCCAACACAATAAAGACAGTCCGCCTGGTCCTCACTGACTACCCCACCACTTTCCACATCCAACACTTCATCCTTAAACACTTCTGCCAACTGCAACTAGACTCCCACAACCAAGAACATCTTCCCGTCCCCAGCCCTCTCTGCCTTCCACAAGGCCTGTTCCCTTCAATAGTCCTTGGTTTGTGCCACTCTCCCCATGGATTCTCCCCCCCTCTCCAAGTACGTTCCCCTGCA
>NC_057719.1:73477056-73591614 GCF_004010195.1 Chiloscyllium plagiosum
TAAAGTGTTGAGCCACGGGGTGGTTGGGTTGGTTGGTCCGGGTGTCCCAGAGGTGTTCTCTGAAACGTTCCGCAAGTAGGCGACCTGTCCCCCCAATATAGAGAAGGCCACATCGGGTGCAGAGGATGCAATAGATGATGTGTGTGGAGGTGCAGGTGAATTTGTGGCGGACATGGAAGTGTCCCTTGGGGCTTTGGAAGGAAGTAAGGGGGGAGGTGTGAAACAGGACGGTCTTCACCCTCCATTCCACTACCACCAACCAGATTCATTGCTCCCATTGACCAACCAGGTCATACCCTCTACCTATCTTTACCTATCCCCACTTCACCCCCTTTACCTCCAGCTCCCCCCTACAACACCCCCCACTCCTGAAGAAGGGTTACACCCGAAACATCGATTTCTCCGATTCCTGATGCTGCCTGTCTATTTCGGATTTCAGAATCTACCATTTCTTCCGCCTCTCACTCTCCTGCCGCCGCTCTTTGAAAGCTGCAACTTTATTGATTTTCTCGGTGCCGTTTGACTCGGGGCGTGGGCTCGTCTCGCGAGAGTTGGTGGGGCTGTGAGGTCATTCGGCAGCGACGGAGCCCGTCTCGAGCCCACCTTGTGGGGTGGGGGAGGATGATGATTTGAATTTGAATTGTACCGGCTTTTAACGGCTGCGGGATGTGCGCGGGCTGCGTTCAGAAGGAGTATCCCGAGCGGGTGAGAGCATAGCTCCGGTCACAGCGGGGAGGGGAAAGAGATGTTAAAAACGCAGCTCAACAGTTCGGCCCCTCGTCTCCTTCCTGGCTGTGGTTAAGCTCTCTCTCTCTCTCTGTCCAGCTCTTCCCTCACGTTCCCCCCAGTTATTTCAAATATGATCAGGATCCCTGCCTGCCTCCTTGTTCAGCCGCTAAGTCCCAGCCCAATGAGGGATGACTTTTGACAATGGCCGATATCCCCAGCGACCTTTGGGAGCCCGAAACTGCCTCAGTTCAAGGAGAGGCATCCCTGTAGAAGTCAATCTCTGATCAGGCCAGGCGGAGACCAAGCGCAAATACTGTATTAGGGGAAGGGTGTGTGGAAAGCCAAGCATCCCACTTACTTCTTTCAACAAATGTATGACCTATGGTGGGCTGTGGGTTCAGCACTGATTGGGCACTCAATGGAAGGGAGTCATCCTCTGTCCCAAGTGACTGAGAGGAAGTATTCTATGGCACTGCCTTGCTTCTGTTGATTAAACAAGCAGATAAACTTCACAGAAATGAACTTGGGACACAATACCTTGACACAGTTTAAGTTAGGCTTGTTAAACTAACCTTTACTGCAGCATCCAATGCACCTCCCTGTCATGTGGTGTCATCCTTGTCTACGTTTATAAGACCACTTTCTTTGATTTGCTTGGTGTTTGTTTTCTGTATTTCTCCTGTTAAAAAAATGGTAGAGCTGGGTATGTTTAAATGTGTGTGTGAGCTCTGTCAATTACTCTTGGATATTATTCCAGTCTTTTCTTTTGAAGTTGGTATCTGTTGGAGGAATATGTAAATTGAAAGGCATGGTTTCTCACATGGGTGAAATGGCGTAATGTATATACAAACTGGCATAGTTGGTCAGCAGTTCGTTCTTGAACAGAATTCCAGTATTTCCTGCTTTGTGATGGGGATTAACTTGATGGACACTTGGTTCATTGTCTGAACTCATGCTTAAAGTAGTTTTCTCCCAATTTGTTTCTTCCTATACTGAAGTTATTGAATCCTTGTAGCGACTTGATTTTATGGTTTTCAGTTCTCTATTAATATGTGAGTCTTCACAAACTATTCAGCAATGTATGCCATTTATTACCTGATGGACATACAATGCTACATCGTGGTATGGAAACTTGGTCTAAAATCCCTACCTTTATTCAATGCTGATTTAGCATGTCTGTTGCTACCTTAGTTAGTGTTAAGAAACTGAACAAAGAAGTAATGTTGGTATTAAGACTGTATTTGGCTGTTTTGCTCTTTATTTTGGTTGACCCAACCCAAAACAACTCACTTGATTGGCACCACATCAACAAACATGCACTTCCTCCACTACCGATGCTCAGCAGCAGCCACTATGTATACTATCTGCAACGTGCACTGCAGAAATTCACCAAAGATCCTCATATGTAACCTTCCAAGCCCATGGTCGTATCCATGTCGAAGGAGAGAGATATGGGCTAATAGCAGGCAAATGGGACTAGTTCAGTTTAGGAAACTAGGTCAGCATGGACTAGTTTGTCCAAAGAGTCTTTTTTTTGTGTGCTGTATGACTGTGTGGCTCTCTGACAATTGTAGCAGATACTTGGGACCACATCACAATCCCCTTCCAGCCTCTCACCATCCTGACTTGGAAATATATCACCATTCCTTCACTGTCACTGGGTCGAAATTCTGGAATTCCTTCCCTAATGACATTGTGGCTCAACCTACAGCAGGTGGACTGCAGCAGTTCAAGAAGGCAGCTTACCATCACCTTCTTAAGGGCAGGATAGGGCTGTGCAATAAAAGCTGACCAGCCAGCAATTCCCATATTTCCATGAATGAATAAAAAAAAAACTCCAGGTTATTTTGAATTAAGTATTTTTAAGGGTTATACATTTAGAAAATACTGCCTCTTCACTTTGAATGCATAAGGACTGAAAAACATGCTGGAGAATCTGTAAACCACTTTTTCATCCAAAGGATGTTGGAATCCAATATGATGAAAGTCTCTCTGAGGGTGGTAAGTGAGACACTCCTGAGCAGAGATGGGCCTCAACAGGAATTAGTAAACTCACTTTACAAGATTGGAAAGTAGGAAAAGGGATATGTGGTGTAGCGTAATGGATTAACTGATCATCTTCTGCACTCTAAAACTTCTGTGATATGGTTTTGCCAGTATCCTATTTAACTGAAGCATAACCTTTTTACCTTTATGCTGAATTCCTCTTATAATTAGGTCAACATCTCATTAGTCTCTTCCTTACTTGCTGTGTATGCATAACTAACATTTTATCGTTCATATACCAAAGCACCTAAATCCCTTTACACATTGGAATTCTACAGCTTCATTCGGAAGCTCACTGAAGATGTTATCTAGTACGGTGACGAAACATCTGAAAATGAACTTGCCAGCTCAGCAAGCAAATCTACATTCACATTCTACAGTCATTCTCCCATTAAGTAATATTATTTCCTGTGAAGGTGACCATTTTGATATTATATTTCATCTGGCATTTTATGCTGTGGTCCATCTTTGTCCACTCACTTGTACTATCCGTATCCATCTGCAACTTGCTATTACTTTTGTACCTACCTTGGTGATGTTTGTGAATTTGACTACCATGCATTTGCTCCTCTCTTCTAAGTAAAATAAGATTTGATATAGATTCAAATAGTGATTGGTTATTAGTTTGTGGTGCATTTTAAATGTAATAGTGCATTACAAAGTTTCTACTTGTAGGGTGCTCAGAATAGTATATTAGTTGCTGCCTTAGACCTGACTTCATTTTTGGATGTTAGTTGAGAGTAGAAGGCAGTATGGTTGAGATGATCTGTATAATAAATGGTCTTCAGTCTGCAGCAGCATCTGATTGTTTCCTGTGTAAGTTGGTAGGATGCTACTGTCAGTGAAGCCTTGCTTCAGGGTGAGTAACAATTTCAACTGAAAGAAAGACCATTGTGTAAATGCAAACTGTGGCATTTCTCTCGAGTGATATCATGGAAAGTGATTTTGTTAAAAAAAGATTTGTAGCTCAGGTTGAGGTTCTGGATGTACATTTGCTCGCTGAGCTGAAAGGTTTGTTTTCAGACTTTTTGTCACCATATTAGGTAACATCATCAGTGAGCCTCCGGCGAAGTGCTGGTGGTATGTCCCACTTTCTATTTATGTGCTTAGGTTTCTTTGGGTGGGTGATGTCATTTCCAGTCCTTTTTCTCAGAGGATGGTAGATGGGGCCCAAATTGATGTGTTTATTTAGAGTTCCATTTGGAATGCCATGTTTCAAGAAATTCTCATGCGTGTCTCTGTTTGGCTCGTCCTCGGATGGATGTGTTATTCCAGTTAAAGTGATGTTCTTTTAACTGTATGTGAGGATTCTAGTGATAATGGGTCATGTCTTTCTGTAGCTAGTTGATGTTCGTGTATCTTGGTGGCTAGTTTTCTGCCTTTGAGCAATGTAGTGTTTGTTACAGTCCTTGCAAGGTATTTCATAAATGACATTCGTTTTGCTTGTTGTTGGTATAGGGTCTTTTTATTAGTTGCTGTTTTAGTGTCTTGGTAGGTTTTTGGGCTAGCATGATGCAAAGGGGTCTGAATAGTCTGGAAGTCATTTCAGAGATATCTTTGATGTAGGGTAAAGTGATCAGGGTTTCTGGATGTGTTGTATCTGCTTGTATGGACTTGTTACTGAGGAATCGGCAGATCAGCGCTCTCGCCACGTCCCTTAGTTCCTTTATTGTTCACAAGAAAATCTTAGCTTTAAGAACGTTTAATGAAGTAATATCAACTACTTCACTGGGCAAGGAATTCCATAGATTTACAACCTTCTGGGTGAAGAAGTCCCTTCTCAATTTAGTCCAAAATCTGCTCCTTCTAATCTTGAGGCTATGCCCTCTTGTCCTAGTCTCTCCTGCCAGTGAAAACATCCTCTTTACTTCCATCTTATCTATTCCTTTCATAATTTTATGTTTCTATAAGATCCCCTGGTTCATTCTTCTGAATTCCAATGAATATAATCCCAGTCTACTCAGTCTTTCCTCCTAGCTAACCCCCTCAACTCCAGAATCAACCTAGTGAACCTCCTTCACACCCCCTCCAGAGCCGTCCTTTCTCAGGTAAGGAGACCAAAACTGCATGCAGTAGTCCAGGTGTGGCCTCCCCAGAGCTGCAACATAACCTCCCTGCTTTTAAACTCAATCACTTTAGTAATGAGGGGCATGGATAGGATAAGTAGACAAAGTCTTTTCCCTGGGGTAGGTGAGTCCAGAACTAGAGGGCATCGGTTTCGGGTGAGAGGCGAAAGACATAAAAGAGACCTATGGGGCAACTTTTTCACTGGGAGGGTGGTACGTGTATAGAATGAGCTGCCAGAGGAAGTGGTGGAGGCTAGTACAATTGCAACATTTAAAAGGCATCTGGATGAGTATATGAATAGGAAGGGTTTGGAGGGATATGGGCCAGGAGCTGGCAGGTGGGACTAGATTGGGATAGGATATCTGGTCGGCATGGACAAGTTGGACCGAAAGGTCTGTTTCTGTGCTGTAGATCTCTACGACTCTGTGAAGGACAAAATTTCATTTGCCTTCCAAATTACTTATTGTACCTGCAAACCAACCCTCTGTGATTCATGGACAAGGACACCCATGACCCTCTGCATAGCAGCATGCTGCAACTTTGTACCATTCAAGTAATAATCCTTTTTACTGTTATTTCTATCAAAATGGATAACTTCACATTTATAAACATTGTATTCCATCTGCCAAACCTTTGCCCACTCACTTAAAAGTATCTCTGTTCCTCTGCAAAGTTTCACAGTCCTCTGCACACTTTGCTTTGCCACTTATCTTAGTGACATCAGCAAACTTTGACACACTAAACGTGATCCCCAACTGCAAATGATATATATAAATTATGAATAATGCAGTCCAAGACTAATCCTTGAGGCACACCACTAGTCACTGATTGATTGTCAACCAGAACAGCACACATTTATCCCCACTCTTTGCTTCCTGTTAGTCAACCAATCCTCTATCCATGCTAATACTTTACCTGTAAAGTTATGCATCTTTATCTTATGCAGCAACCTCTTGCATGGACCTTGTCGAAGGCCTTTTGGAAGTCTAGGTACACCACATCAACTGGATTCCTGTTGTCCACTTGCTCGTAATGTCTTCATAGGATTCCAAAAGATTTGTTAAGCATGACCTACCAAACGAGATGCAGTTCTTGATTTATTTCTTTCTTGAAAATAGACTCAAGTATCTTCCCCATTATAGAGGTTAAGCTACCTGGTCTATAATTCCCCATCTTTTACCTACCTCCCTTTTTAAACAGTGGTGTCATTTTTGCTGTTTTCCATTCTGCTAGGACTGCCGCAGAGTCCAGCGAATTTTGGAAAATTACCCCCAGTGCACTTGCTATTTCTCCCACTATCTCTTTTGGTACCCTGGTGTCGTCCTTGAATATCAGAGCTGCACCACCTCCCTTATTAGGGCCAGGAGACTTGTCTATCCTTAGCTGTATTAGCTTGCCCAACATTACCTGTTCTGTAATAATTTGGAGATGCCGGTGTTGGACTGGGGTGTACAAAGTTAAAAATCACACTTCCAGTTAAACCTGTTGGACTATAACCTGGTGTTGTGTAATTTTTAACTTTGTTCTGTAATAGTAATTGTTTCCAGGTCCTCACCTACCTTCGTCAATTATTGGCATGTTATTGGTGTCCTCCAGTGTGAAAACTGATACAAAATACCTATTCGATGCCTTGGCCATTTCATGATATCCCATAACTAAATGCCCCTTCTCATCCTCTAAAGGACCTACATTTATTTGAGCCACTTTTTCTCATTTTATGTATTTATAGAAACCTTTGCTGTCTTTATATTCTGTGCGAGTTTCTTTTCTCATTTTTTATCTTACTTTTCTTTTTAGCTCTTTTTGTGGCTTTCTGTTGACTTTTAAAGTTTTCCCCACCATCTAATTTCATACTGTTCTCGGCCATTTTGTATACCCTCTCTTTCAATTTGGCAGCCTCCTTTATTTCCTTAGACACCTATGGCAGATTACCTTTTTCTTACAGTCCTCCTTTTTCACTGGATTATACTTTTGCTGAGCACTTTGAAAAATTGTTTTGAAAGTCCTCCACTGCTTGTCAACTGTCCCACCATAAACTCTTTGTTTCCAATCTACTTTAGCCAAGTGCTCCCTCATTCTATTGTAGTCTCCCTTGTTTCAGCACAGGATCCTGGAATTGGATTTTATCTTCACACTCTTTATCTGTATTCTAAATTCACCCATACTTTGATCACTCCTTCTAAGAGGATCCGTAACTATGAGGTCATTAATTATTCTGTCTCTTACACAGGACCAGATCTAGGATAGTTTGCTTCCTCGTCGGTTCCATTACATGCTGTTCAAGAAAACTGTCGTGGATACACAAACGAACACCACCTCGAGGCTACCCAGAACGAGCTGGTTCGACCAATCTACATGTAGATTAAACTTCCCCATGATAATTGCTGTACCAATTTTACAGGCATTAGTTATTTCTTTGTTTATTACCTGCCCCAATGTGATGTTATTATTTGGTGGCCCATAGAGTACACTTATCAATGACCTTTTCTTCTTAGAATTTCTAGTTTCCACCCAAATGGATTCAGCCTTAGGCTCCATAGAACCTATATCATTTCTCAGCACTGCCCTGATGTCATCCTTGAATATCAGAGCAACACCACCTCCCTTACCTTCCTGTCTGTCTTTCCAAATATCTGATACCCCTGGGTATTTAACTCCCAGTCGTGACCATCCTGTAACCATGTCTCTGTAATGGCTAAAAATCATATTCATTCATGATGATTTGTGCCGTTAACTCATTGACCTTGTTGCGAATGTTATGAGCATCCAGGTAAAGTGCCCTTATGCTAGCTTTCTTACCGTCATGATTTCCAGCATCTCTAATAATATGTCCTGAGTTATCCTTCCTTTTTACTCTTTTCATACTGACCTGTACTTAAACCCTTCTGTGCACGTGCTAACCTGCTGCTTACCTTTTTATTTACCATCATACTTCCTGTCGTTATCCCTTCCCGTCCCCCCCGACTCACTAGTTTAAAGCCCTAGTGACCACCCTATTTGTCATTTTCCCTAGAACACTGGTTCCAGATCAGTTCAGGTGGAGACCATCCCATTGGTACAGATCCTTCCAGTTCCAAAACTGATGCCCCGTGAAATCTTTCACACGTCACTCCCTTAGCCACATGTTTACTTCCCTAATTTTCTTATCCCTAAGCCAATTTGCACGTGGCACGGGCAGTAATCCAGAGATTATGACCCTTTTGTTCCTTGTGCTTGATAATCCCCAAACTGGTCCTCCATCCTCGCCTTGCCTATGTTGTTTGTCCCAACATGGACCACAACTGGATCCTCTCCCTCCCGCTTGAATATCCTTTCAAGCCGGTCAGAGATGTCCTGCACCCTCACATTGGGCAGGCATGACACTGTGCGGGACTGCTGATCTGGCTTGCAAAGGATACTATCTGTCCCCCTAATTGTAGAATCCACTATAACTACCACTTGTCTTATTGCTCCCCCTTCTTGAATGGTCATCTGCAGCATGGTGCCGTGGTCAGCTGGCTCATCTTCCTCACAACCCTTTTCCTCAACCACACAGGGAGCAAGCATCTCATACCTGTTGGATAAGGTCAAGGGCTGAGGCTCCTCCAATCCTGAACTCAGGATCCTCCTACCTGCCTCACTTGCAATCACACCCTGTTGTCCCTGATCACTAACTGAATTTGAATTACTTAATCTACCAGGTGTGACTGCCTCCCGAAACAAAGCATCCAAGTAACTGCAAGGTTTGTGAAGGTTTGTAGCTCAGGTTGAGGTATAGGGTGTAGGTTTGCTCACTAAGCTGTAGGTTTGATATCCAGACATTTCATTACCTGGCTAGGTAACATCATCAGTGGTGACCTCCAAGTGAAGCAAAGCTGTTGTCTCCTGCTTTCTAGAAAGAAAGCAGGAGACAACAGCTTCGCTTCACTTGGAGGTCACCACTGATGATGTTACCTAGCCAGGTAATGAAATGTCTGGATATCAAACCACAGCACAGTGAGCAAACCTACACCCTATCCAAGTAACTCTTCCCCCCCCCCCCCCCCCGGATGTGCCACAGTGTTTGAAGCTCAGATTCCAGATCATCAACTCTGAGCCGGAGTTCCTCCAGCAACCAACACTTGCTGCAGATGTGGTCACTGCCGTTCACAATGAGATCAACCAGCTCCCACATCATACAGCTACAGCGCATCACCTGCCCAGCTATTTCTACTTAGTTAATTACTTTATTACTTTATATAAATTTGAGTTAAATATTTTCTAATACTTCTCTGCTATGTTCTTTTTCAAATAACCAAATAATAGATAAATTAAGAAAAGGAAAAAAAAATTTAACCAAGCACATGATTACAAATATAAATAGATAACCCTTACCTTATCAACACACACCACAGAGTTTTTTTTGGTTAGAGGAGGAGGAGGAGGAGGGTGGGTGGGAGACACTACATTTGGTATATTTAGGCTGTGACTGAACCAGAGACACTACATGTGTAGTGTCTCTGGTTCAGCCTCAGCTTAAATATATCACTTTCCCAGTGTGCAGTTTGACAGTTCCCACTCAGCTTCTCACTGCTCCTGAAAATGGAGGCCACTAACTCTGGAGGTAAGTCCTTTTAACGAACAGACTGGGGCTTTTTTCCCCTCACGTGTTGGAGGTTGTGGCGTGACCTTATAGAAGTTTATAAAATCATGAGGGGCTTGGTTAGGGTGAATAGCCAAGGTCTTTTTCCCAGGATAGGGGTGTCCAAAACCAGAAGGCATAGGTTTAAAGTGAGATGGGGAGGATAATGAGTTGCCAGAGGAAGTGGTGGAGGCAGGTAAGAATTACAACATTCAAAAGGCACTTGGATAGGTTTATCAATAGGATTGGTTTCGACCATATTGATATGGACCAAATACTGGCAAATGGGACAAGGTCAGATTGGGATGTATGATCCACATGGGTGAGTTGTATTGAAGGATCTGTTTCCATGCTACATGACTCTACAACTTTATGTGGATAGCTTCAGATGGAGCAGAGTATAGATTATAATCCATTATCCATGTATTTTCACATAACCTAGAACTCCGCCTGTGTATACTTTTCAGTTCATCCAAAACCTTCCATATCACAAAATCCCTACAGTGAGGTGGAGGACATTCGGTTCATCAAGTCTGCACTGAAAAATATTTCCTTTGTCCCCGTAGCCCCACATGGCTAATCCACCTAACCTGCACATCCTTGTACTTGAGGAGGAAATTGGAAATTGAAATGCAATGGAAACCTATGCAGACACTGGGAGAACACGAAAACTCCACATAGTCATCCGAGGTTAAAATCAAAATGGGTCCCCTGGTACTGTTAGGCAGCAATGCTAACCACTGCACTGCCATGTTGACTTTTTTTATTGATACGCTGGATAAAAGGATATCCAAGCTCAGTCCATGTCCTGTTGTCACTGCTCTGCTCGTTGACCTACATTGCTGCCTAATTTGTTGATTCCTTCATGTAAAAAATTGCTATCCTTATTTTCTTTCTGCACCTACCCTCACCTCTCCCTATCTCCACAGCCTCCTCCACCTGTAAACTGCACCAAGAACTCCTCGAATGCACACTCTTAGATTTTCCTTGACCCTCAATTGCTGGGCATGCCTTCACCAACATAGGACCTCTACTCTGAGTCACTTATTCAACCTGTTCATTGCTCTACCTCTCCCACCTTGCCAGCACTGCCCCTGTTACGTGAATGAATTTTTAAAAATCTTGAGTACCAACGCCCAGACCATAAGGAACAATATGCTAGCTGAAGTTAACCTATGATTTCAAATGTTTTAAAATGCCCCTCCTTCTTTTATACTGTATTCTGCTTATAAAACTCAGGATTCCAATAGTATTTTTAACAAGTTTATCCATCTTGACTGCCATGCTAAAATGATTTACACATGGAAACCTCCAAAGTATTATTGTTCCTTTAAAATTCCAACACTTCAATAGGTTTTTTTCATGTTGGTGTTAGCCTTTGAGCAAATGGCCTGACAACAGGTTCTCTTTCTCAGCTCTTTCTGTTCCTGAATTATACTTACTGTCTGTTGTGCTGCTTAAATACTTTTAAATCCTTCTTTGGTAAAACTGTGCAACAAATTATCTTCTCTACTCTTGGTTTAAATTCTTTATAGCTGGTTTTGGAATTGGACTGCCAATGGCCTGGAAATGGGCCATCACTGATTAGGAAATATACATGTTACAAAGCTATTTATAAAGGAAGGAATTTTGTGTGTGAATCCACTTTTCTTTCATTCCTATACAGGGTAACACTTGTTTGGAGAATGGATCTTTTCTGTTAAATTATGTGGGTTGTGCCAAGTGCAGTAAAAGAGACTTTGTGCTCATTACTAATCGAACCCAAGATGATGATGATGGAGAAGAAATTGTTACATATGACCGTAAGTTTTTAACTATGGAATCCTTGTCTTTTATGCAATAAGATGGAAACATTCAGATGTTTGTTTTCTCTATGAGATGACGTGAGTTTAGAATATAGTGTCCAGTTTTTTTAGCTGTTAATTGATATATTAATAAAAAGAGTCCGTAAACGTATCCATCTGGATTAATGCACTGTAACTGTCATAACAGCATATTGTCTTAGCAGAGCTGGAATATTAATGTGGCATGTTGATGGTATTTGTGACAGATTGCCTGACCTGTTCCTTTAACAAAAGTATTTCAAATCCCTGAAATAGCAGATAGAGGAACTTCAGAAACTTAGTTTGTTTCTAGCCATGTAATTTGAAGCCTTAAATAACTGATCTGCTTTGAATTTGTTCTTGTGCAGATTTTTCCAATTTTATTGCTTTGTTATTTAGATGCAGAGAGAAGAGAGATTAGATTCACTGACTATGCCAATGTAATAGTGAAATAATCAAATGCCAGGTGCATTATTTATGTATAATCATTTTTGATTGGCACTCAATAAACATGTAGTGATTTTCTAACCGTCGTTAACCTTTCAGTGTGTCATCAGCTGCCTTTGGAAAAATTCTGAAAATAAACTCATGCCCATAAAGTTCCCAGCAAGTAGTGTACAATATACAAAGTGATTTCATGGCTCTTGTTTTCTACTGGAGTTTCAAGTGACGCTTATTAGCCACTTATGGCTTACTTTGAAGCTTTACATCATCGAGACCCCTCAGAGATTGACTATTACTGATATATTGTGCTTCAGTATAACACCATTTCTGAACTAGATCCATTTGCTGCCTTTTAACTATAATCTGTGTTACATTATTTCTTGCAGATGTCTGTCAAAATTGCCACCATATTATAGCACAACATGAGTACACATTCACTGTTGTTGATGATTACCAGGTAAGGTTTATTCAGTGATTTGTTTTTTACTGTAATTCTCAAAATAATTTTCCTTTCCACCACCTGCAGTGCTGTTGATTAGTTTCTTAGAGGTTGTGGTTTTGTTTCAGTTACATCACTATATCAGACAAGCTTTTTGAAAAGCTCACAAGGTTAGATAGCCTTGTTTCACTATGATTTTTTTCCTTCTCAACTGAGTTTCTGTTAAATTTAGATAGCTACTGATGTCTTTTCACATTCATTGTCATGTTGTGATCTTTTTATATAATTGAACAAAATGAACTGATATGTTAGGCCTGCTTTGTACCTGTGAACATTTCTTCAATAGGAGCATAATGTAAATTTCAGAGAGTGACGTGGGTTTTTTTGAGGGTATGAACTTGAGTTTCTTTCATTTTAGAATTTGAAAGGTCAAATTACTCTAGCTTAGTATTATTTATTGTGAGAGGTGTTGGATACAAAAGTACAAATCTTGTGCTTCGGTCATATAAGGTAAAAGTGAGACCATATCTGGAATATTATGTGCAGTATTTGTCTCCTTATTTAAGGGAGGGCATAAATATTGTTGGCAAAAGTGAGGACAGCAGATTAGAGTGGAGCGTATGGTACTGGAAAAGCACAGTCGGTCAGTTAGCATCCGAGGAACAGGAAAAGCAACGTTTCAGGCAAAAGCCCTTCATCAGGCTTTTGCCCGAAATGTTGATTTTCCTCCTCCTTGGACGCTGCCTGACCGGCTGTGCTTTTCCAGCGCCATGCTCTTGTAAGTTATAGTTGGAGCAGTTCGGAAAAGGTTTACTGGACTATCATCTGAAATGAATAACATGTCTGATGGAAAAAAGGGAAGGCAGCTTTGATTTATCTGGAATTTAGAAGAATAAGGTATAACTTGGTTAAAATTTATGAAATCCTGAGGGAGCAAGACCATGCATGTGGAAAGGTTGTTTCTTTTTCTGAGAGAATCTTGAGCTGAAGAGTCAGTGTTTAAGAATAAAGTGTCATCCATTTAAGAGATGTGAGGAGGATTTTTTTGTCTCAGACTTCCAAAGATGCTCAACCCTATTCATCAAAAGGGTGCAAAGAGTATTTGAATATTTTTGAGGTGGGAATAGACAGGTAGATTCTTGAGAAGCTGGAGGTGAACGTTTATTAGAGGATAAGTAGAAAGATGGAGTAGTCAGATCAGCCGTGATCTTATTGAATGTCGGTGTAAGAACAAAGGTCTGAGTGGCTTGTTCTTCCTAATTCATGTATAAGGAAGAGGGCCAAGTTAATCAGGGCACTTGTGCAACTTTTGAACAATGCATCAGAATTCTTATTCTCGTTACTGCACCTTCAATGGACTGAAATAGTGTCTGTTTTTTTCTTTGGAGGAGGTTTTCAAATACTATTTTTATTTGTAGATTTAACAGACATGTATCATTTGTGAAGTGCACGGAAACAAATTCTGTGTGGAATTACCTTTTCTCATAGCTTAATGGTACTGTACTATTTGGCCATTCTCTAAGTGGCAAGTGTTTTCTTCAGGTATTGATCTACGTGCTTTAGTTTCTTGTTTTGGTTTTATTAGGAGAGTTTTGGAAGACCTGTTTAAAATTTCCGGTCCAAACTGCATTTCACAGTAACAATGTTTAACATGTAGTCAACAGTCATATCCTTCCAATGGTACTGATGCTGACTATTTCTCCCCTCTTTCTCCAGGAATACACCATGTTGTGTATGTTGTGTGGAAAAGCAGAAGACACGATCAGTATATTGCCGGATGATCCTCGGCAGATGGCCCCTCTTTTCTGAAAGCTCTGTTTCTGCACAATGCACACCAGGCACTTTAGGGAGTGCAGAATGGCAATTCTAGCTGGAGATAGGATTTCTAGTTACCATGCTAAACTGGGATCAGATTTTAAATAAAAAAACAGCGGTTATTTTTTATTCATCACTAAAGGAGGTCCATTAATGTACTACTCTTTCCAGAATGAATATTGATTTGCTTTTATTCTTATGAATGCTGCCATAACCAGCACTGACCTGTAGCTCTACTATTTCAGAATGACTTTTGTAGATTTCAAATGTATAATGTTAGTGATCTTTCAAGTTGAAGCAAATGAGTGTTGTCTGAGAGAAGTTATGCTTTGCATTAAATTTCATTTACAAAGAGTGATGCAAAACAAATCTCTACTCTGTTAATATTTTTTGTTTCTTGTGAAGACTGGACATCATGTTTTTGAATCAGTCTCTAGTAGATCTGTAGGACAAAATTTTTCTTTGCCTCTCAATTGTTCATGCAGCAATTTACAAGGCCACTAAAAATGTTAGACCTCTGTTGTAGCTGATTATGATATAAGAACATAAGAGGTGGGACCAGGAATAGGAAATTCATAATTTCAAGCCTGTTCCACCATTTAATGTGATTATGGCTCATCTTATCTTGTTCTCAACTCCACTTTTCTGCCACTCTCCATGACTCTTCAACCATTATTCATTAAAAACTCTCGCCTCCTTAAATTTACTTAATTTCCCGGCATCCTTTGTACTCTGGTGTGATGAATTTCACAGATTCACAACCCTTTGAGGGAAATAACTTCTCTGAATTGCATCTCTACATCTCTACTCTTATACTCAATTCCTTTAGCAGTAAATGCTAAAATTCATTTTCCTTCCTATATTACCTACTGTACCTGATTGTTAGTTTTCTATGATTCATGCACAAGGACACTCGGATCCCTCTGCACTAAAGCACTGTGAAGTTTCACTCCATCAAGTTGCCTTTCTATTCTTCTGACCAAAATAGATAACCTCACATTTATTCACATTAAATTTCATCTGCCAGATTTTGGCCTGTTCACCTAACCTATCCATATACATTTGTAAATTTCTTATTTCGTCATTGCAGCCTAAAAGCCCACATTAGTGATTGACCAAATCAATTTAGAGCACCTTAAAATTCAGCTATGTTGTTACAATGTTAACCTTTGCTGTAGGCGTTCTGAACTCCCAGTTGGTTTAAAGTAAAAAGATATTTCGTCTCTCCATCTTCAGACAGCATGAATTTATTTCAACTTGAAAATTCACGAAAGCTAGATTTAAAGTAAGTCACGAGACAATCTGAAATGGTACCTTACTCCAGGTAAAGGTTGTGTTGGCAAGAATAAATGCCAATTAACTTTCATTTTCTAACAGGGTTCAGATTATTTATGTTTCTAGAAATTTTCAGTATGCTGGAAGTGACAAAAAATGTACTGAAGTGAACTGGAATGTTATTTCCTTTTTTTCAGAAGATAGTCCTCTAAATATGTGTAGCTTGTGGAGAAAGTCACCTTGGGGCTGTTTGAATGTTTTCTGAAACCTTTTTGGCTTCATTAAGTATTCTGTCATTCAAAGGCACTAAAAAATTTGCATTGAAGAATGCTCCCAAATGCTTAATTTGGATTTTCAAGTGTTTAGAATTTAATATCTTGTTTTCACTTCCTTTCCATTTAATTAGATAACGATATGCTGAAAGGGGGTCTCACTGAAGTGCATCACTGTCATTTTATCTGTTTGTTCTTCTGTTCAATGAATCAAAGTTTTATCTTCTGGTGAAAGGCAACTTTACAATCTGAACCATCAAGTATCTCCTATTTTGAAGTTTGTGTTTTCTGGTGACTGTAATATTCATTGAAATAAAGCCATGTTTCCAACCATCTAATGTGGATCACAAAATATTTTTCACTTGTATTAACAAATGCATTTGAACAGATCTACAAAACTAGGCTGTATGCCAGTCTTTCTAACTCTATTAGTACATGTCCAAGTGGTTCTACCCAGACTTCCCTTGCTTCCTACTGTGCTCCTGACCACCCTGTGTAGTACTGGCATTACCAACACTGATGCTGCTTTTGAACTTGCTCTCATTAACCTCTGGACTGTCCTCAACCTTCTCTTTCGTCTCCCTACTGCTTTGGATTAACCCCCCCCATGGTAGACAAGTTCATAAACTCCCAAATAGCTCTAGCAAATTTCTCCATCAGAATATTGATCCCCTTCAGTTCAGCTGCAACCCATTCCTCTTGTACGGATCAACTCTGCCCCAAAGAGATCCCAATGATCCAAGAATCTGAATCCTGTCCCCTGCACCAGCTCTCAAGCCATGCATTCATCTGCCAGATCGTACTCTTCCTACACTTGCTAACCCGTGGCACGGTAAGTAAATACTACTGTTGAGGTCCTGGATTTTAATCTTCTGCCTAACTCCTTAAAATCACTCTTTAGGACCTTATCCCTTTTCCTCCTTATGTCTTTGGTACCAATCTGTCCAAAGACCTCTGGCTGCTCAACCTCCCCCTTAAGAATTTCATGCAACCAATCAGAGATGTCCTTGACCGTCGCACTAGGGAGGTGACCCACAAATTGTGCTGATTTGTTGACTTACCAGGTGGACACATTGCCTTCCATTTTTTATCCTTAAATACTATACATTGATATATACCATAAAACTTGCCAGTAGCTGCTATATTAAGTTCCTGTTTAAAAGCTAGTGCATTACCACCTACTGGACAGAATTGATTTTCCACAAATTCACCAACACACTAAAACAGTAGCTAATGAACTTGAAGGAGTTGAAAATTATGGTGCTGAAGAAGGGCTTATGCCCGAAATGTCGATTCTCCTGCTCCTCGGATGCTGCCTGGCCTGCTGCGCTTTTCCAGCACCACACTTTTCAACTCTTGTCTCCAGCATCTGCAGTCCTCACTTTCTCCTAAATGAACTTGAAGGACCCTATACAGACATCAAGCAAAACAAATGTAACTTACAAAATACCATGCAAGAACTGTAACAAACACTACATTGGACAAACGGGCAGAAAACTAGCCACTAGGATACATGAACATCAACTAGCCACAAAAAGACATGACCCACTCTCAGTAGTATCTTTATATACAGATGACAAAGACTACCACTTTGACTGGGACAACCCATCTATCCTAGGACAAGCCAAACACACACACACGTGAGAATTCCTAGGAGCATGGCATTCCAATTGGAATCTACAACAAACACATTGCCTTGGATCCCATTTACCACCCCCTAAGAAAAAGAACAGAAAATGATATCATCAACCCAAGGAAATTTAAACACATCAATAAAAAGCTGGCCATACCACCAGTGCTTCATCCGAAGGCTCAGTGATGATGTTACCTAGTATGGTGATGAAACATCTGAAACCAAACCTTCCAGCTCAGTGAGCGAACCTAAATCCAGAACCTCAACTGGAGTTACAATTTTTCTCAAAACTCACTAGAATTGATCTTATGTATTGCTTGAGACTGGAATTCAAAACTCTTTTTAAATTTGAAGTTATTGGTTGCTTAGCTGGTTGGTTTTCTTGCAAACGTTTTGTCTCCCTCCTGGGTGACATCATCTGTGCTGTGTAGCCTCTGGATGAAAGGCTGTCATTGTGATCTGCCCCGAATTTATATGGTTCTGTCCATTGTAGCAGGTGGTTCTACTTCTGGTTTTGTACAATAGTGGTCTGTAAATGGGGTCTATTTCACCGTAATTGTTTATGGAACCAGAGGATGAATACCAGGCCTCCAGCAATTCCCAAGCTGGTTTTGTTTAGCCTGTCCTATATTGTAGCATTGTCCCAGTTGAATTGGTGTCCTTTATGTCTGTGGTATTGATAGGAGGGAGGCCTGGTCGTGTCGTTTTGGCGCAAGCTGATGCTCATGTATTTTGGTGGCAAGTTTCCTGTCTGTCCTATGTAATGTTTCTTGCATTTGCTGCATGGTATTTTGTATATCACATTATTCAAATTGACACTCACGTATTCTGGTAGCAAGTTTCCTGCCATTTTGTCCTATGTAATGTTTCTTGCAATTGCTGCATGGTATTTTACATTGTACATTCTGCAAGCTCATGCTCATATATTCTGATGGAGAGTTTCCTGCTTGTTTGTCCTTTGAAATGCAAACTGATCAACAACTTCAACTGCAAACTGAGCTACTGATCTTTACTAAAATGTCTCCAGGATTGCAGAAGAGATTTTACTAATGGAAACTCACTGCTTTTACAACTGCAACATTTAAGAATAACTTTTGTGAGGAAAAAAGTTTTGAAATACCTTTTGTGCATTGGTGTGGTTGCTAGAGATAGGAAATGGTAAGCAGCTACTTATGTTGCTTAGTGGTTTTCAAGGGTCAAGGTGGAATAGATCTGCCATAAATCTAACTTGGGAATACTAGTAAAGCACACTAATAAAGGGTGACAAAATTGGCAAAATGTTTGATCATTTAGGACTGAAGCCAAAGAATGCCAGTAAAGCAATAAAAATGAGAGTTATTATAAGATCAATAAGAACTTTGCACTCTGCAGACAAATGCAGCTGATCTAAGCAATATGTTTGGTCGATCTTTTTTTTTCCCCTATAAATATTTCTAAAGAGTATTGGTTTGAATTTTTGTTTTGATGTGTGCTGTTCTTAATCTGCACACTCAATCAAGTAAGTTAGACAAAACTGCAAAACAAATATGTTGGTTTTGTGAACTGTCAGTTCTAACTTCAAACTTACATCATCTTTATGTTTAACCTACGTTAATGATTTTGTGTCTTGGTTGCAGATATATAGCTGTTTTCTTAAGTATTGGGAGTTTATGTATTTCTACATAAGTTTTGGAAAGTTTGCTTAGCAAGAGAAAGATATTGAAAATATTTGAGTCTTGCTGAATAAAATGGTGTGTGGTCCTGCTAAATAATCTTTTAGCACATAGCTGTGAAACTTGGATACTTTCAGAGATGTTACTTTTTTAAAATACATGATCATTAACAAGAACAGGTGCTTTCATTAAAGCTATTTTTGTATCTTTGAACGGAGTTTCAAATGATGACAGCTTTATTTTTGGTTGTTTGGCAGAATAAGTCCCGATTTTTCAACCTGTACACATTACTAAGCCCCTTGCAACATTCTAATAAATATCTTCTACGCTTCTTCTAAGACCTTGACTAAAATGTGTTTTCACGATATTGCAGCTTCAGCCTACAATTTATCCCAATTCCCTTATTTTAGCAGTCTTTATTTTTCTTGTTAAAGCCAAGGACCCCTTTTTGTTTTCTTCATAGTCTTTTGAATTTGTACATTGTTCAATGATTTGTATACCCCAGGTTCCTGCACCATAATTGTGTCATTTATTGCCTTTTGTCATATTTCCCACCAAAATGTGCCATCTTGCACTTCTCTGCATTAAATTAATCTGAAGCAGGTCTTCACAATTCACCAATCCATGTTTTGTCAAAGTTTGTTCCTGCCTTCCTAACTGCTAGTTTGAAGAGTCCAATATAAATAGAAATGGGGTAGTATTAACTCAGGTTCATATAGAAGCACTGGAGTCATACAGCACAGAAACTGACCGTTTCTTCCAACTGGTTCACGCCAACCATGTTCCTAAACTAATCAACCTGCATTTGGCCCATAATTCTCCAAATCCTTCCTATTCATTTACTTATCAAAATATCTTTTAAATGTTGTAACTGTACCGGGACCTACCAGATCCTCTTGGCAGTTCGTTCCACACACGTACCACACTTTGTTTAAGAAAACAAGTTGTCCCTCATGCCCTTCTTAAAACTTTCACCTCTCACCTGTACAATATGTCCCCTAGTTTTGAACTCCCCCACTACAGGGAAAAGACTCTTGCTATTCACCTTAATCTATGCCCCTCATGATTTTATAAAACTCTATAAGGTCATGCCTCAACCTCCTACACTCCAATGAAAAAAATCCCAGCCTATTTTAATTGCTCATCCCCTCCAACTTGACAACATCCTGGTAAATCTTTTCTGAACTCTCTTCGATTTAATAATATCTTTCCTATAGTAGGGCAACCAGAACTGCCCACAGTACTCCAGAAGAGACCACGTCAGTGTACAACCGCAACATGACATCCCAACTCCTATATTCTAAGGTCTGAGCAATGGGGGCAAGAGTGCAAAATGCCTTCACAACCAACCTGTCTACCTGTGACACTAATTTCAAAGAAATATGTACCTGAACCCCTAGGTCTCTCTGTTCAATAACACTATCCAGGGTCCTACCATTAGCTGAATAATTCCTGCCCTTGTTTGTTTTATCAAAACACATTACTAGTTGATCAATCTCAGTCAAATCTCTCTCAAGAATTGCTGTGGGATTTGTTACACCTATGCAGTCAATAGAGCTGTTATCAGGGTGGGAGGAGCACAGTAAAGATATATTGATACATTGCAATTTCTGTCTTACACCGACGTTAAATTAGCAGTGTAAACGCAGAATCAAGTGTAAACTGATCCAGAGCAAAGCAATATTTTGAGTTCATGTAAATTTTGTTTTGAAAGTTTTGAAATTGTGCTCTATCTGCCCAATCCAGTTCATCAAGCACATCATACCGATCCCCGGGGAACGCAAATTTCCATTCAAGCTTGAAAAACAACAGTCACCGTTACTGTCTGCTTTCTGTCCCTCAGTAAATTTTGTATCCACTAACCACTATCCGTTTGATTCTGGTAATTTTACTTCCCTGTCTGAGTTAGATTAATAGTTGTAGTGCCTAAACAAGTCATTCTGCTCAACTGGTAAAATGCTGGTGGCTTTGTTCCATATAAGCCACCTTTAATCTCTACCTACTTCTTTCAGCACAGTCTTTCCACCCTCATGCTAATCTAGCTTCTCCTTAAATGCATGTAGCACTTTGGGAAGCATCTTTTCAAAATCCATGAACATAACAAATACACTGTCCTACCTTTGTCAAAGAATGCATTGAGGTTGTTCAAATAGAATTAGTTTTTGGTAAGTCTGCATTAATTCTCCTTTATTAATCTGCTGCTTAGTTTATTACCATGTCTCATACTGACCCTCTGTAGGAAAATATATGTTCATACACAGGGGCCCGTTCTCTGCAAACAAAGGGATTATGTTTAAGCCTTTTACCTGGTCACTTGGAGAGCCTATAGTTCCTTGCTTTCTACAGTACAACGCCTCAGACAATGGCAGTCAACTTGCTGACCCATTTGTCCTGTAGTATAGATGTGCCAATTTGATATTCTTGATTGACTTGAGCGCCAGACAACATTTGGCAACATGTCTCTCTTCAAAATACTCTGATTATTTGTTTACTTGCTTAACTATTAGTAAATTGATTTTATGACTTGGCATCTGGAATTAATTTATTTTTAACTCTATCTTAATCAATTTATCCTTTTCTTCGAGGACATGCTAATCTTTCCCAGATTTACTGTGATATGATATACCTTATGCTGGAGAGAGGACACATGCAACCGTACAAATTAGGAACAGAAATAGACTATTTGAACCTTTAAGCCTGTCCCTTTCACTTAATAAGACCACGGCTGATCTGTTTGTTTTGATTTCCACATTTCCATCTACCACCGATAACCTTTGGTTCCCTTGCCTGATAAAAAATCTACCTCCACTTTAAAATAAAATTCAATGATCACTGCCCAATGCAATGTCCAATGTCTCCAGCTCTTGGAGGAAAAACAACACTTTCTGAAAAGTGACCCATAATTTTAAAACCATGCCCAATATTTTGAGCAACTAGCTGAAGGTAGTTGACCTCAGACAATCCATACAGTGACGTCCTGGGTCTGAGGAGATTGATTTTCAGTAACAATAATCATTTTCTTTTGCTCTGCTCTGAATCAGTTTACACTTGATTCTGCATTTACACTGCTAGTTCAACATTGGTGTAAGACAGAAATCACAATGCTTCAATTTACCTTTACTGTGTTCCTCCCATCCTGAAAACAGCTCTATCAACTGAAAGGGTATGATATTCCTTACAGCAACACTTAGATTAGATTAGATTAGATTAGATTACTTGTGTGAGATTGACAAGCTAGTGCTCCACTGAGGGCATTTGTATCATATGGACCTGAGTTAAATCTATCCAATCTTTATTTACATTGGACTTTTCAAACCAATCATTAGGAAATGCCTGCTCTTATGAATACAGACACTGCAGAGGGCACATTCTTGGTACCTTCAATGTTTGTGTTCCCAGTTAGTACAGACTAAAGGCAATCAGAAACTAATTCTGGCTGCCTTGCCTCTCAAACTGCATTACAAGTGAGGCAGCAAATAAAGCGTTGAGTGAAGTGGTGAGGAGTTCCAAGCAAAGTGGTGGCTAAGTCCTGAGAGGGAAGTAGAAGGAGAGATGAAGAGGAGTCAGGAGAGGAAACAGAGTTTGGAGATGGGCAATGATGCACACATGGTACCAAAAGTTAGGGAAACTGTGTGTGTATGTCTTGTCTGTCTATCTTGTCTATCTATAGTACTTAATTGCTATTCAGCATCAGCATTCTAGAAGGCTTTTGTACTGTCAATCTGCACTACTAAAGTAATTAGATTACTTACAATGTGGAAACAGGCCCTTTGGCCCAACAAGTCCACACTGCCCCGCCGAAGTGCAACCCACCCATACCCCTACATCTACCCCTTACCTAACACTACGGGCAATTTAGCATAGCCAATTCACCTGACCTGCACATCTTTGGACTGTGGGAGGAAACCGGAGCACCCGGAGGAAACCCACGCAGACACGGGGAGAATGTGCAAACTCCACACAGTCAGTCACCTGAAGCGGGAATTGAACCCGGGTCTCTGGCGCTGTGAGGCAGCAGTGCTAACCACCGTGCCGCCCACTTTTTTTAAAATTTCCCATCAACCACCACCCTTTGTCTGAACTTTCAGAGGGAAAGCCTGCCTTGCTATACCACAGCACCACCTAATGACAATATATGACAAAATTAAACTTGGTTTTTCAGACATGCTGCAGTTGGCTTTTTCTCTTCCTTTTCAATCCATGTTCAATTGTAAAAAAGGCAATAGAGTTCAAGTTCTAAGCATTAACAAAAACTCTATCAATATATTCTCTGAAAGTAGATTTTTAAGAATAAGTTTAATTTTCTATTTACATGCTGCTATATAATGCATTTTACGATTTTGTTTGAGTCAAAAAACAGCAATCTTAAACCTGCATTCATCAAATATATAAATACAGTTTCATAAATGTTTATTGTATAATTGTAAATAAGTAATTAAGATAGTAACTGTTTAAATCTAATGAATTAAATTAAAAAGCGTAGGGAGCAATATCTTTTGAAGAGAAATGTCCGTGCTATAAATGCCATATTTCTTTACGCTAATATTAAACATCTTAGCTACAGTACAGCCAGACTTAGATTAAAGCAACACTTAATCCTTGCCTCTTGCTTCATAACGTGCCTCAGTTCTAATGCCAATTTCAGATTTACGGTTTTCTAGTGTCTTATTTGCCTGCTCCCTGAATTCCAGAGGTGAAGTGATACCAGGTTGGGCTGATGGAATTTCTTTCATGACAAGTGTCAGACCCAGAACACTGGAAGATGGCTGTGATTCTTGGAGGCTAATTGTTTTGGAACTAGGCTGGAGCTTCTGGCGTTTCCCACAATACTATCTGGGCAACTGTTTTCAGCTGCTTTATCAAGGATCTTCCTTTCATCCTGGAGATGTCCAGTGATGAATCCAGGGATTCTTGGTGATACACTCCATCAAATGCAGCTGCGTCAAGGCAATGAAAAGCATTTCATAACATTCCTGAGTTGTGACTTCCTGGAGGGGCTTTCTAAAATCATGAGGTAAGCCCTTTGTTACAGAAGACCGACTTTCTGACCAGCTGGAATAACAAGTTATTTATGTGGCTCTTCCAATTAAAGTTTTGGTCAGTGATGACTCTCACTCCACTGTTGGCAAGGTGACAGTAATAACTTTGAAGAGTTAAAAACAATTGGCATTAGAACTCAGGCATGTTATGAAGCAAGAGTCAAGGATTGAGGCTTGCTTTAATATAAATCTGGCTGTAATGTACCGAAGATGTTTGATATTAACTTGAGGAAATATGGCATTTCTAAAAATTTTCCTATTAGAAAATCAAATGAAGAGTGATCAATGATGAGGTGAGTTTAAGGAGTAAGCTGGTTAAAATAAATGATGAACAAAATTTGACAGCATAAGTAGAGAAGGCATTACGGCCCACATGACAGAAACAGTTCATTGAAAAGATGCAGGCAAAATGTTTCATTTTGGTTACAACCTCAGCTGAAAAAGATGAAGGTGTCAAGAGTAGATTTTCTTGCAAGTGGTGTTGACACTTTTTTTGAAAGGTTCTGGGACTAAGTGGATAAAAGAGGGTTGCTACTGGTAAGCATGCAACTGTGAAAAGCAAGTGGGATGATCAGGAGGGAATGAAAAGGAGTCAATTTTACTTCTCTGCTTTCCACAAAATGAAGATCTTATTCCACAACTATGTACTTGACCTGTATTGTTACCGGTGGAAATTAATGTTGATTTAATGTCATGCATAATAATTCCTCAATAATTAAAAATACAAATGGTCCTCCCACAAGTCCAAAGGTTGAAACATGAAATGAATAAAATATGTTGTCAGGACTATTATTCTGGCCTTTAGTAATTCTAATTCTGCGTAACCTCATTTTGAACAGCATGTTCTTTTGTTTATAATAAGCAGACCACAGACACTACTCAAACAGACATGCTTACAAACTGCAAAACGCAATGTCTAAGATTAGGTGTGATTCCATAATTGGGCAGCATATGTTGAATGTGATGAAAGCTACACCAGCAACCAATGTTAAGATAATCAGTAGAGTTCAAAATGTACCTCATCTGTACTAACTAGAAGAGACAAACATTCAGATACAGGGGTCCTGTTTCCTGCAAACAATGGAAACATGTTCAAGCGTTGCATTTTTTTGCTTATCATCTAGGAACTTGGGGACCCTATAGTTGCCCTTTGCTTTCTCCATGGCAATGAGAGGTCACTTGCCAACCAATCAGCACCCTCTTCTCCTGTAAAATGTTGTGATTGATTGCCATTCTTATGTTTTCCCTGATGGGTGTGAAATGAAAAACATCCACAATATTCAACCTCTCTTTGTAAACTGTGTTTTCTTCCCCTCAATTACTTTTGAGATCTCAACCCATATAGCGAATGTAGATAGCAATGTGAAGGTGGAATGTTATGCATTTTCTTTACTTTTCAGAATTCATTTAATTTTGTTTCTTCTTACTTATTGATAACACTGACTTGCTCTGTTGCGACTTATGGAAGTTTTATGAGTCTGGTAATTTTATGATTTCCAATATGAACTTTTGAGACACAAGTAAAAGTGTAGGAGTAGGTTGTTCTGCCTCTCAAGCCTGTTTGCATTGAACAAAGTCATGGCTGATCAGATTGTGGCCTCAACTCCACTTTCCTATCTGCCATGCCACAACTCCTTGACTCCCTTGTCATCCAACAATCTGTTTAACTCAGCCCTGAATTTATTAAATGACCTAACCTTCACAGATCTCTGGCAAGCAAATTCCACATTAACTCTCTAAAATAAAAATGTCTCCTCATCTCAGTCTTGAATAGGTGACCTCTGATTTTAAAACTGTCTTCCCAAGTTCAAGACTTTCATCTGTCATCATCCATCTTGCTAAGTCACCTCAGGATCTTGTGTTTCAGGAGGATCATTTCTCAATCTTCTAAACTCCAATAGATATAGGAATAACCTTCTCAACTTCTCATAACAGAACCTCTTCATCTTGGGAATCAGTCAAGTGAACCTTCTCTAATTATTTTTAAGTCAACTAATTCCTTCAATGTGTTTTCACATGTACATACAGGAAGGCTTTAAATCACAGTTGCATTTTTCCTGTGACATAACTCCAAGTGAATAAGATGGTGTTCTGATTTATCCTATGTAATGTGCAATATATTTTCAGAGTGACTGACCCCATGGGACTAGACGAATTGAAATGATTGCTTCTGGTATCAATGACTGGAAGTAGGGAACGAAAATGGTATGGATTTAAGGTGGTCTGTGTGAGAGGTTTAAGGATGGCTGATGTGGAATCTACCGATGGTGGGGGGAGACAAAGTAGAACATAGATCATAAGCTTTTGTTAAATCTGTTTCTCTTCCAGAAAAGGTCTTTCCAAACCACTGAAAGTGCCTGCTGAACTTATGCTGAACTTAGTCCAGCTTGCACTTTAACTAACAGCTACAAACCAATTCTTCTGAGAATTATTCCACTGCTTTGCAAAAAGCCAAGCTCCTGAGTTTTGAGTTGCCTGAATGCTTTTAATAAGGCAGGAGAATGTATGTATTTTTAAATCCTTATCGATGGAGAGAGAGGTTGACTTTCACATTTTGCAGCAGAGGACTGGATGGTAGTCTCGGCTGGTGTTGTGGGAACAAGTGAGTGATTGACCTGGTAGGAACAAGACTGACTGCACCAGGGACTACAGTCTCAGAATCGGGGCTAGCCATTTATGACTGAGATGGGGAGAGAGAATTACTGCCCTTGGAGATGGAGTTCTTGGAATTCTCTACCTTGGATGGTTGTAGACACTCTGTCATCAAGTATATTCAAGATGGGATTTAATAGATTTCTAATGACTTATGATATAAAGGATCAACCAATTTTGTATCAGCATAAATGTTGTCACTTTGATGTATCATTTCTGTTAAATCTGTTTATGGCAATTAAGAAATAATGTTGAAAATCCATTTACACCACATCAACAACATTACCCTTAATGACTGCGATAGACATTCCCTGGGGTGGGGGAGTCCAGAACTAGAGGGCATAGGTTTAGAGTGAGAGGGGAAAGATATAAAAGGGACCTAAGGGACAACATTTTCGAGTAGAGGGTGGCGCGTGTATGGAGAAAGTGCCTAAGGAAGTGGGGGAGGCTAGTACAATTACGACATTTAAAGGGCATCAGGATGGGTATATGAATAGGAAGGGGTTAAAGGGATATGGGCCAAGTGCTGACAAATGGGACTAGATTAATTTAGGATATCTGGTCAGCATGGACAAGTTGGACTGAAGAGTCTGTTTCTGTGCTGTACATCTTTATGACTCTATGTTACCTCTTCAAAACGTAACAGTTAGATATGAATTTCTATTGGAAAAATCCATGCTGGCTTTTGCTAAACTATTCTACCTTTTCCATGTGCCTACCGATTTTCTTCAAATATTTCATTTTTGAAGTTTCCACACTACTGGAGTTAAAGTGTGGAATCCGGAACGATGAAGGGCTTATATCCGAAACATCAACTCTTCTGCTGCCTGACCACCTGTGCTTTTCCAGGACCACACTTTTTGACTTTGGTCTTCTTCAGTTTTGAACACATCAAATGACACTATGGCCTGGGTAGCAAGTACCTCGTTGGCAAAGACCGATCCAAATCACTAATTTAACATTCAGCCAAGTGTAAATCCCTTTTTTAGTTCCTAAATGGCCCTGCTCCTCCTCTTACCACCCCTTTTCCAATGATGTGCTTACTTTGGACATTGGGATTCCCCTCTTATCTTGGCTAATAGTCTTTTCTCATCATTCCTCTTTGCTTCCCTAAAATCCTTTTCAAGTTCCTGCCTGAGTTTTCTGTATTACTCTTGATTTTTAATTGTACTTTCCACAATAACCTGTCATAAGCATAGTTTTTCTTCATTTTAACTTGTAGTTTCCTTCTTATCCAAGGAGCTCTGAGTGTGTCTGTTTGACCTTTTCATTTTAGGAAAAAAATCTTGATTGTACTGAACCCTCAATTGTTTGAAGGTGGCCAATTGTTCAGCTGCAGTTTTTCCTACCAATCTTTTTTATTTTATCTGGTCCAGTTTCTTTCTTGTGCCATTGAAATTGCTTTCCCCCATTTAATTATTCTACTGCAGATTTCTCATTGTCCCTTTCTATCATCACCTTAAACCTTTCAATACAATGATCAGTTCTTCTGAAGTGTTCCCCACTAACACTGATCTACATGGTTCATTTTATTTCCAAGAACCATGTCTAACAGTGCAAGCTTTCTTTTTGGACTGGACACATATTGATGTAGGAAATTTTCCTGAACACAATCTAGGAAACGTTTGTCTCTCTCTCTCTCTACCCTTTACACTATCCAAGTCTACGTTCATGAAGTTAAACTCCCATAGTCTAAAATGTTGGCAACTCTGTAATTTCCCTGCAGATGTGTTCTTCTACATCCTTCCCACTAGTTGGTGCTCTATAGACTACACCAAGCAATGTTATTTTACCCTTGTTGTTCCTTACCTCGAGCCAGATCAATTATTTTCCTTTACTCTCTGGGATTTGCGTTTTCTTCAGCACTGCAATTCTCTCTTTGACCATCCTTTTACCTTACCTATTGTTTCTGGGTACCCATAACTGTTTAGCATTCAATTCTGCCCTTCCTTCGGTCTCTAAATGCCACAACAACATTTTTCCAGATAGCAATATGAGCCTGTAATTTCCCAATCTTACTGAAAACAATATACTGATGCCTAGCTTCCATGCACAGTAACCCTGATTTTAGACATCACTACTTTCTCCTTCACCTATTAATTTTTGTATTCTCTATATTCTATCATCCATTCGCAGCAAGTCTATTGTGCACCTTGGTATTCACGTCTAATCTCCTTCAGATCCAAGTCACCTGACGCCTGGAGGAAGAACACCTCATCTTCCGCCTCGGGACCCTCCAACCCGCACGGCATCAATGTTGATTTTGCCAGTTTCCTCATCTCCCTTCCCCACCTCATCCCAGATCCAACCCTCCAACTCGGCACCGCCCTCTTGAACGGTCCTACCTGTACAACTTCCTTCCCACCTATCTGCTCCACCCTCCCCTCCGACCTATCACCATCATCCCCTGCCTGCATCTAACTATCCTCTTCCCCTCAGCGCCCTTTCCCCCATCCACATTTCTGATGAAGCACTTATGCCCGAAATGTTGATTCTCCTGCTCCTCGGATGCTGCCTGACCTTGCTTTTCCAGTGCCACACTTTTTGATTCATGCCTAATACTCTCTCTTCGTTCCCACGTTCCTGCCAAGTTAGTGAAAAGCCCTCCCAATGGCACAAGCAAAACACCCTCAAGTAACTTAGCCCCAGCTATGTTTCAAGTGTAACCCATCCAGATTGCACAGCTGTAGTCATCCACAGAGGCACTCCCAGTCCCAGTGTGTCAGGAACCTAAAGTCCTCTTTCCTGCACCAGCTTTACAGTCGCAGATTCACTTGCTTTACCATTCCATTTTTGTACTTGCTTCTGCAAGGTACTAGAAATAATCCAGAGATTACTACATTTGAGGTTTTGCTTGCTAAGTTTCTACCCAGCTCTGGGAATTCTGACTGCAGGACCACATCCCCTTTCTAACCAAGCCACTGGTACCATTGTGGGCCATGACTTCTGCCTGTTCACATTCTTCCTACCCACGTTACCCAGAAGAATGTTCTGCAGCTGCTATATGATATTTGACCTTGGCCCCAGGGAGGCAGCACACTATCATAGATTCATATATATGGGCACAGAAATTTGGAGATAGTGAGGACTGCAGATGCTGGAGAGTCAGAGTGGATAAAGAGTGGAGCTGGAAAAAGCACAGGTCAAGCAGCATCCGAGGAGGAAGGGAGTCAATGTTTCAAGTTGAAATCTTTCGTCAGGCTTGGGGGAGGGGAAGGAAGTTATGAACCAAATAGAGGGATCGGGTGGTGCTGGGAGCAATGTACTGGGGCTGGTGATAGGTGGACGCAGGTAGGAGGTGGCTGTGATTGGTCAATGGGAAGGGTGGAGCAGATTGGTGGGAAGGAAGATGGAAGGTAGGGTTAGGTTAAAGAGGGTTGGGTGGAGAGGGAAGGCTAGGGTGGAGAGGGAAGGCTAGGCCTAAGATGAGGTGGGGCTTGGGGAGGTTTGGAAGCCGGTGAATTCTATGTTATGGCTGTATGGTTGAAAGTTCCTGAAGCGGAAGATGAGATGTTCTTCCTCCAATTTGTTTTGACGGTGGAGAAGACCCAGGATGGACATGCCGTCGGGGGTGTGGGATTAGGGGGTTGAAATGGCTGGCAACTGGATGGTGGGGTTGATTGATGTGTAAGGACCATAAATGTTCCCTGAACCAGTTCCCAAGTTTGCGCTCAGTCTCTCCGATGTAGAGGACACCACATCGGGACCAACGGATGCAATAAATCAGGCTTGAGGAAATGCAAGTCAATCTTTGCCAGACTTGGGGCTGGATTCTTTAGGATCTTGAACGGAGGTGAGGGGGAGGTGTGGAGGCAGGGTTTACATCTCCTACACAGAAATGCCAACCTGTTCCCTTAGCTGATGAACTCTTTATCATGATTACTCTACCTTCCCGCCCACATAGCTGCTCATGATGCCACAAACCTGGCTCTGACTACACTCCCTTGAGGAATCGGTGTCCTCAGTGCATTAGTGAGTGTGGACATTCAGTTAACTCTTACACCACCTGCCTGGTATTTTGCTTCAACTGCCTAGTAGTCACCGATTCACTTCTGACTCCAGGTCCTTCAGCTGCAATGGTCACCTCTCTGAATCCACCCATCTAACTCTCAGACTTGCAGATGTGCCACTGTGACTCCTGCCCCTGCTTGAGCTCTGAAACCCAGAACTCATGTTTCTTCAGCTGACAGCACTTCATGAATGTATGATCCTCTAGGAAGAGAGTAGGCCCATGACTTCCCACATATTCCACTTAATCTACCATAATTTTAAAATAACTTTTCTCTACTTTCGATTACTTACAGCACTTTAATGTTAGGGCTGAAGCACTATAAAATGGCTGAAAGTGCTCCTTGGTTGGTATAAAATGGCTGGGGATTTTTTTTTCAGCTGAAACAGGAGCTTACACAAGTCAAACTATAAGAAATTACATGATTTCGTAGAGGGAGTAAGCTGAAGGTAACCCAGCTGAGGTACCATATAAACGGTCACATGAAATGCATACAATGGGCTCCATTAGACAGAAAAAGATGTGATGCTTGTGTAGAGAACCATGGCGAACCTATCATTGTAACACATTGTGTAAGTTTTAGTAAATGCGTGGCCATGTATTGTATTCTACAGCAAAGAAAAATGAGAAAGCGTAGCCACCTATTAAATATTGAAATGTGGTTTTAAACATTGTGGGATTTAACTATAATTCCTGTGAAAGTTCAGTCTGAGGCGGATTGAAAAGACCCACTATTATCAGCCAGGGAGTGCTGTCTGGAATGTAGTTGAATAAAATGTATTATGGCCACTCAGGGATAATTGGTAAGGGGGTCTGGTGAGCATGAGATCATGAGTCAGCCTAGAACTGTCCATGAACTGATCGTATGGTCACATAATTAATCTGATCAGGTATGTATGTAATCAATTAATAAGACGATTGGTTTGTAATATCCATGGCAGGTTACAAACAGATGTATAAAAAGTGTATGTTTCCCATTATTCAATGGCGAAGTCTCTGGACTGCCAGCCATTTCTTTCCCCATCAGCATAAAACAACACACTCTTTGTTTCCGGAGGTGGATTCATTTAGTCATTCTGCCTTAACATTTTTTATTTTGGAACTGATTTTCTCTTTTTTCACCCTGGAGTCTCTCAGTTAAATCCAAGCACAGCCACTTATTTACAAACAAATAAATGCTTTTGTAATTTGCAGTAATTTAAAGACAGTCCCTAATAGCAGTTTCTTGCTAGCCTCTGACTTCACAGATTTTCTGTGATGGTATTATTGTTTCTCTTTGACAGTACTGAAAGCAGCTGGGAAATGGTGGTATTTATGCTGCAGGAAGGGGTAAGTTGAATAGATGGAGACGGTGCCCAGAGACAGAGAGTCAGAAAAGGAGAATTCGAATGTGGAATTGCTGATAATAAATTGGGGTCGGGGGCAGAGATGCAGAATGGGCCCTCATGGGAAGCGTGAATGGTTGAAAATGGGTTGTCTGTGTAGGGAGCAATCCGTACAGGACAGGATCAGGGGTATGAGGGGTGCAGGGGTAGGTAGTGAACATGGTAGAAGATAAGGGCACTTATCGAGCCAGTGCAGTTTTCTGCAGATATTTCATTGCCTCACTAGGTAATATCATCAGTGCATCTTTCATAAGGTGTTGGTGGTCTGTCCTGCTTGGTATTTATATGTCTCTGTTTGTTGGTACTTCCTTTTCTGTATCTGAGTGGTTTATATATGGGGTTCAGTTCAATGTGTGAATTGATTGAATTCTGGTGGAATGCCAGGCTTCAAGGAATTCTCATGTCTCTTTGTTTAGCCTGTCCTAAGATGGTTACATTGTCCCAGTTGAATTCATGTCCTTTGTTGTCTGTGTGGTTGGAAGTGAGAGAGTCCTAGTCCTGTCTGGCAGTGGTGAGCTGATGTTTGTGCACTCGTATGGTCAGTTTTCTTTTGTAGTGTCTTATGTAGTGTTTTTCATAGTCTTTGCAGGGTATCTTGTAGATAATGTTGGTCCTGTTGGATGTGGGTGTCCGATCTTTAAGCTTTGTGAGGAGCTGGTGAAAGATATTTACTGGTTTGTGGGCTGCTAAGATTCTTGGGGGTCTGAGTGGTCGGCTACTCATTTCTGAACCTATGACCTCATTCAAAACCCGAGCTACAAATCTTTGCAAAAACTCAACGGAGGAAGGTCTCTGAAATTGCTCAACTCAATATTGAGTCCTCGGCAGAAGATGAGGTGTTGTTTCTTCAACTTGCTTTGAGCTTTGCTGAAGCATTATAGCCGATCTGAGACAATGAGGTTGGGAACATGGTAGGATGTTGAAGTGGCAGGTAACTGCAAAGTAATCTAAATTTTGTCTCCTTAATGTGGAGGAAACTGCATTGTGAACAGCGAAAACAGTAGATTAGATTGAATGAAGTCCAGGTAAATCATTGCTTCACTTGGAAGGTGTGTCTGGGCCCTTGGATAGTGAGGAGGAAGAAAGTAAATGGAGAAGTGTTAAGCGGAGAAGGAGTGTAGCAGAGAGAACAGTCCCTATCAGACACTGACATGAGAAGGGAGGAGAATATGTGCCTATGGAGGTAGGAGAAATTATTTTGAAGAACAAGTGAATTCTTTTTGGTATTCTGCTCATGATTTAACACTTGACCAACATCATTGATAAACAGATGATAAAAAACAAATCTGTTTTCTACAATACAGAAGGCCATTCAGCCCATTGAACCTACATTGACTTGTGTGAAAGGCAATCCAGTTGGTCCCACTCCTCCCAAAACCCTTACATTGCTGCAATTTTTTCCTGCTTCAGTAATTTATCAATTTGCTTTCGAATGCTACTAGTGGATCTGTGTACTCCACCCTATCAGAAAATATATTCCAAATGCTAAGCACCTTCTGTAAATTAAAAGAGAAGGTTGTTGAGTCCTTCAAGTCTTCCTTTTTACTCTTTATCTGATCATGATCAAATCTGTATGGGACTTTCCGTGCACAAATTTGCTGCCACAGTCCCTACACTTGAGAAGAACTTTATCAGCTGAAAAGCAATTTGGAGTCCCTAATGTTATGAAAGGGGTTATATAAATTGGTCTTTATTTAAAGTTTCTAAAATAGAACTTTCAAGTACACTATCCCTTATGGAAGTGATCACTTCAATGGTGCCGTGAGCCCCTGCAATATCCTGTGGATTCTGCTTTGGTAGGAGGTTTCAATGTCTACTGGCATGTTTAATTTCAACTACAAAACCAGTCTTTTTTGGAGACTACAGCGTGTTTGCAATTCTGCAGCCTGGCCACTGAGTGGCTCAACTGCAATATGTGCACTCAGATGCCTGTTAAGTTGCTTCTTGCAAGGATTGTAAACTTGACTCTTTTTTAATCCAATTACAAAGTTTTTAATCTTAACAGCTAATTGTATACCCAGCCTTTATGACCTCTGTCAATTTCTTGGCTTGGTCTCTTTTATTGGTACAGGGACTGGGCAGGAACATACATAGATTCAGTCCTCAAGCCCTGTGAAGGACACTTTGCTTCTTTGTCCAAACTTAAATATTTTAGCATCCAGTTGCTCACCTCAATCTGAAGGAATATAACAAAATATGCACCTCTGAAATATTGCTGAAATTGAGGAAAATTCTACACAAGATTTAGGTCTTGCACTCAGCGGGAGAGACACAAGAATGCCAAAGTTCAAAGCCAGCAATAATTTACACCAGATGAGAAAACTGTGCTGGCTGTTACACTTCACCTCCCCCTCTACTCCGCCAAGGACATGCAGGTCGTGGGCCTCCTTCACCACCAAATCATAGCCACTCAAAGACTGGAGGAAGAACGCCTCATCTTCCGCCTTGGGACCCTCGACCCTCACAGAATGTCGATTTCATCTTTCTCCCCACCTCTGACCTATCATCATCACCCCCTACCTTCATCCAACTATTACATTCCCAGCTACATTCCCCTCCCCCCAAGTCCACCTCCTTCCCATTTGGCTCTTAGCCTCCTTGCTTCCTCCATTTTTTTGATTTCAAAAATATACTTTATTCATAAAATTATTTTGATGTCTATACAATTGGTCATGCTATTCTTATGCACACATTGCATTTCTTTACATACTGAGATCGGAATCAATCATTCGTATATACAAGTCTGTACATGGACCATCCAGATATTTTGCTGAGGTGTCAGCTGGGCCCAATTTCTGAGTGGGCCCCCTGTTCTTCTTAGGCAGGCAGATGTTACACGGTGGTCTTTCCTCACCGCGCCTTGGCGGCAGTTGCCCCAAGCTCCAGCGCGTCCCTCAACACATAGTCCTGGACCTTGGAATGTGCCAGTCTGCTACACTCAGTCGGGGTCAACCCAGTCTCGTCCCCCCTGCAGCCGCTTCGAGGGCAGCGTGCGGTGTGGCTGAGAGTCCGGGCGTGCATAAAGGGTCTCACAGGCAGAGCCCTTCTCACCACCAGCCAAGCCATGTCTTGGTGCTTGTTGGAAAGTTCTGGCGATGAGGCATTCTGCCATATGGCTTTGACAGTATGCTCAGGGAACCGCTCGATAGGATCCGCCCTCTCCTTTTCCTGAAGGGTTTAAAGGACACTACGTGCTGACCACTTCCTGATGGACTTGTGGTCAAAGGTGTTTTTCTTCATAAATTTCTCCACGAAGGACAGTGATATGGAATGGTCCAACTATGTGGAACGTTCTGCAGCAGCGAGGCCAGGCCCATCCTTCGCAACACTGGGGACAGGTAGAACCTCAGTACGTAGTGACACTTGGTGTTTGCTTACCGGGGATCAACGCACAGCTTGATGCAGCCACACACAAAAGTGGCCTTCAGGGTGAGGGTGGCATTGGGCGTGTTTTTTCTCCCATTACCCAGATCTTTATACATGGCATCCCTTTGGACCCGGTCCATCTTTGATCTCCACATGGAGTGGAAGATGGCCCTGGTGATTGCAGCAGCACAGGTTCTGGGAATAGGTCAGACCTGTGCCACATATAACAACACTGATAGTGCCTCACACCTGATGACCAGGTTTTACCTGCGATGGAGAACGACCGTTGCTTCCATCTGCCCAGTTTCTGCCTCACTTTCCTGATATGCTCCCCCCAAAACCTGGTGCACACCCCAGCCCCTCCAAACTAAATACCCAGCACCTTCAGGTGGTCAGTCCTGACGGTGAAGGGGTTGGAGGATTGGTTGGCCCAATTCCCGAAGAGCATGGCCTTGCTCTTGCCTCGGTTGACCTTGGCCCCCAAGTCCCATTCGAACTGGTCACATATGCACAAGAGTCTGTGCACGGACAGCACAAGCAGAAAATGGCAACGTCATCCATGTACAGGGAGGCCTTAACCTGCAAGCCCCCACTGCCAGGAATAGTCACCCCTCTCAGACTCGCATCCTTCCTGATGGACTTGGCAAATGGCTCTGTGCAGCACACAAACAAGGCAGGAGAGAGAGAGGGCAGCCCTGCCTGACTCCGGATCTGACTAGGAAGCTATCTGATTCCCACCCATTGATTGAGACTGCACTGACAATGTTGGTGTAGAGCAGTCTGATCCAATTGCAGATTCCTCCCCCTCCCCCAGCAAAGCCCATTTTGGAGAGAACATCTCTCATATATGTATGTGATATCCTATCAAAGGCTTTCTCCTGGTCCAAGCTGATGAGGCAGGTGCCCAACACCCGGTCCTGCACGTAGGCAATTGTATCCCTGAGGAGTGCGAGACTCTCAGCGATCTTTTGCTCCCCCCTCATTCCTGACAAAGAGTTGATGCTCGAAACGTCGACTCTCCTGCTCTTCGGATGCTGCCCGACTGGCTGTGCTCTTCCAGCTCCACACTTTTTGATTATGCTGGCTGTTTGGCAAGTTGATGTTGATTGATTGAGAAATTGCCATGGAGAATGCACTGGACAATACTGTCCCTTTCGCTTCATTCAGAAAGGCATAATGTCTACACTTGTTCCTTTTACATGCAGAGGAACAGTTCTTGTATATAAATATATGTAGCCTTTAGCAAGTGTAAGTGACCCATGTTGCAAGTCTGTCTGGTAATCTTAAATTGGTTGTTTGCGCAATTCTTAGCATGTTCAGAATTGTTCAGCAAATGCTGGCCATTTATAGAATCACATTTGACATCAGGCATTTATATTCTGAGCTTTGTGAGCACAGACTGGTTGAGTACAGTCAGTACTTCATATTGTGAACATCTGAACGAATGTACCATTTGATATGATCTGCCAGTCATTGAGAAGTACAGCCTACACACCTGGTGTCGCACTGGCACACCAGTGGCTTTTCCACTAGCAGGATGCTGCTGTCAAGCTGAGAGGATGTTCTGCCTGTCACACCAATGCGTAATGTTGAATATAAATGCAATATTGGCCCACTGTGATCCAGGCAACCCCCATCCCCAACACCGTTGCATGATACTGATTACAGCTGACGTGAATGAGCCCAAAGATCCACGTGTAATTCACAACATTCCGCAATTTCTTCCTGGTAGGAAATATTTTGTTTATGAAATAAATTGCAAAAGCAAATTCATTTTTTTTAAACATTGTAATATGTAATTGTTTATTCATAGAAGCATTGCCTTCCAGAAATGACTTTGAAGTTAGTGATGAGTTTATCCTACTAGAATGCATTTTAGGGAAATAAATAAAGTCCCATGAGTGCTATAATGTGTAATCAATGTACTCGTTGGCATTATAAACACTGGCACTCATATTTGGTTTTCTAATCCTCTGCACAATGTTGAGTTCTGATTGTCAATTATCTTTCAACTAGTTTTTCACTGAGATATTATCCATTTCTATTCCACTGTTCATGGGTGTTAAATTAAATTGAGGAAGTAAGCAGCTTGCAGTGCATTAGAATCAAATTTAAGGAGGCTATTCATAGGCAAATTATTCAAAATCTGAGTCACCCTGTGCTCTGTAGATTCCTAAAACAAAGTGACAATTTGTTTAAGGGATCAGGAACCGACTACTTTTTTAAAACATATGAGATTAAATCAGAGGCTGTGAAAGCAGCATACTATTTTGAATATTTGTACAGGGCATTCAATTTTTGTTGCATGATTCAATGAGTAGAAAATTGGCGCTGTTTTTGTGATATTTGTTTTTATAACAGGCTATTTAGGTCATAAGAGCGAGCCCATGACACTCCAGGAAGTCTTTGGTAATGATCCTTTTGATACTGGCTGTTGGAGATGTGGGTTTGACTGCCTTCCATCTATCAGCTTTCTTCCCTGCCACTCACACCTCCCATGAAGAACCAATTAGTTGGTACTTTGCAGCACTCCAACTGAGTTTTATAATGAAGCTGGCACTCTGTCACTTTGTCAGATTCCACATTATCTAGCAAATGCTTCTCAAGGTGAAAATTAATTTAATGTAATGGATTATATTAAATGACAGCCTCAGATGAATTGAAATGCACCTCTCTCCAAGATACACAGTTGCTTGATTTGTTTGATCAAGTGACAGGCATCACCACCGACTATGTGGTGTTCCTAACAATGTGGTAACTTTCTTTTCCCCAAATTGACAATTCAGTGTGGAACACATGTACAAACCTGAAGAGAATCAGAACTGGAATGTTTTTTTCCTTAAAACTTTCCAACAACTAAGTAAGGAATACAAACTCATTATGAAAACAATTAATCCAAATTAAGCTTTTCTTGTTTGCCTTGCAAGGCTTGTTTGGATTCCTGTCTGGAAGGAAAGGGCGCTAAATACAAATCAGTTTCTAACTTTTAACAGCTGGAATAATCGGCCTTAAAGGCTATTCGATAACAAAAGCCTTGAATTGAAATGAAACCTTGTGACTATGATGTACAGGATGAACGAGAATGCACTCTGAGGCAGTTTAAAATTCCATACAGTTTCTTCATTGTGAGCTCTCTGAGATAATCTGAATGCATATTTCCTCTGACAAAACGTGTGCTGCAAATGCCTTGTCGCAAGTGGGTCAACTTCACATGCAATCTAAATCTTGTCTTGTTAAATCACCCTGGCCTTACTTGTGATTGCTGATGGTTGTCAAACATTTGAAGAAATTTGGCACATGTGGCCAAAATGTCACGTGTCCACTTCTCTTGTGTGGCAGCATTGACTCAAACTGCACACTTTCAAATGTATTGAAAAAACATCTCCACTGAAAATGCCAAACTCTTCAGAACAAAAGCAAACCATTTACCTTTGAAGTTTGTTTTAATGTCAGGACCATTCGATATTTCTTTTCCGACTTTTAAAGTCATTACCCTTCTCTATTAAATTTCAAATGATCTAGTTCTCTTTCTCAACTGCTTCAACAGAGTCCTCCTTACAACAACAAGCCACAATGCATTTTTCCTTGCGTTTGATCAAAAGTATCGGTAATATTTGCTTTGAGCATTCTATTCTATACATTCCCCCTTTGAAAATATTTGGAGAACAAATGAATAATTCCTCTTGTATGTCACAAACTATACATGTGTTTGAACACATCTGTTAACCACATCCCTTGCCACGTGTGTGATATTTATTGAGGCATATACATTCTGAGCTCTTGGGATGTTCATTATTCATACCACTGCAACTGACAGGTACTTAAACTTTCTGTAATTGAAACTGTTATACTGCCTGTCTTTTCTTATCACATCAAAGAGAAGAAAAGTCTACATATGTGGAAAGGTAAGAAAATAGAACTTTTAAACAAATAACTTATAGGATATTGGTAATCACCAGCAAGAATACAATGTATTGCCCATCTCTAGTTGCGCCATCGAAGGTATTCAACTGCCTCCTTGAGCTGCTGCAGTCTGTGTGTGGTAAGTACGCCCAAAGTGCTGTTATGAAGGAATAAAGGAACTGCCATATAGCTCTAAGAACAATATATAACTTGAACGAGAACAGTGGTGACACTGCATCTGTTGCCTTTGTGGTGGAGCACTCAGCTATGAAAGGTGTTGCCGATTAAGTCTTGGTAAATGCCCACAGTTCATCTTGTAGATGGTACACATGCAGTCACAGTGCACCAAGCACATGAGTGTTTAAGGTGGTAAACTGGGTGCCAATCCAAAGGACTGCTTTTCCCTAGATGGTGGTAAGCTTCTTGAATGTAGCTGAAGTGTCACCCATCCCAGGCAGATGTGTCATGTTCTTGAGTTGTACCTTGCAGGTGGATAGAACGACTTTGAGGATTCAAAATGGGAGTCATGGGTACTGGGCAATCCCCACTGTCTACAGACGAAGTGGCAGTCCTTGCTGAAGCAGCTTGTTGGGCCTAAGTAATTGTTCTAAAAAACTCCAGCAATGATACCACAGGCCTGAGCTGATTGATTTCTGATAACTGCAATAATTTTCCATTTTCAAAATTAGAATGCCAGCCAGTGGAAACTTTAACCCCTGGTTCCCATTGTCTTCAATTTTGCAAGGTTTGTAGTGTCAAATGGTATGTTGATGTCAAGGATACTCACTCTTTCCTCACCTCTAGAAATCTGTTCCTTTATCCATGTTTGGTTCAAGGTTATAATCAGGTCGGGATGGTCCTTACAAAAATGGAACTGAACATTGGCCAGCAGGTATTGTTTTGTAGGTATCACTTGAAAGTACTGTCAATACCCCTCTCCTGTTCCTTTCCCAATGACTGAGAGTGTGTCTCTGTCTGCTTGAGTGGGAATTAGTGCAAGTTTCAGTGTGAGCTTCTATTATATAACAGCACAAATATTTCATACACATTAATGGAAGTCTGACTTTAACAAGTCTGATTTTGCTATGGCCTCTGTTACTCTGTAATCCAGTTGACAATGAGAACATATTGGAGTTCCAACATTCTGATAATTGTTAGCAGCACCAGGTGACTTGTTTCATCATGCAGCAATGATACATTACACTGTGAGGTTAACGGTTGAGCACGAATTCAGTAAAGGCTAGTTATATATAAAACAAATACACGATCGACTTATCTCATTGCCTTTCCCCTCATCATTATTTAACAGTTTCTAAGTTCGCACAAAACAAATTGGCTTCACTGTTAACTTGGGGTTAGCTCCCTTCTGGAAACTGAAATATAGCAATTGCAAAACAATTAAATTAGGCACTGTGTACAAACTTTCTAACTCTGAGACCTCGACTTGCGAGAGCTTCACGAGGGGAGGGAAGAATGAAATTCAAGATTCATTTGGGGGCAGTGGGAGAAAAGACATGAGCAGGAAAACAAGAGGTAAAAAATGATTTGTGACTTAATTTGCATGATTTGCTTTTGGCTACTTTGTGTCTGGAGTTTCAGATTCTCAATTCCTTAGATCTTTATTAGTTGCAATTTCAAGAGACACTCATTTGCGCACATGCCAAGAACACAATAATGAATGTTTTTGATCAAAAACACTGTCGCATTTTATAAACCGTACACTTGGTTTGGAATTTTTGTTTTTATTTTGCTGTCAAGCTCAATAGCAGCATGGTGGCTCACTGCTGCCTCATAGCACCAGGCATCTGAGTTTGATTCCAGCCTCGACTAGCAGTCTGCGTGGCATTTGCGCATTCTCCCCGTATCTGCATGAGTTTCCTTTGGTTTCCTCCCAAAATCCAAAGACGTGCAGTTTAGGTGAATTGGCCATGCTAAATTGCCTATAGGGTTCAGGGATGTCTAGGTCAGCAGCATTAGTCGGGGGTAAGTATAGGGTCGGGGATTGGGTCTGGGTGCATTACTCTTCGGAGGGTCGGTATGGATTTGTTGGGCCGAATGGCCTGTTTCCACACAGATTAGATTCTAGATTTTGACTTCTGAAATAAATGTTCACAGTAATAGAGTAACAGTCAGTTAATTCCTAGTTCTGTTATCACTTGGTGAAATTTAAACAAAAAGTCACCCTCATCTTAACAACTAGCAAACATTAAAAAAGAAACTGCTGTAATTCTAGCATTTCCAGTTTTCAATTTTGTCAATCTCATTCCATCTCCAGTTTTTTTTCTGATCTTCAGACCAATATAACATGCATCCCTTTCTAACGATTATCTCTTCATTTGTACTGTAGTCATAGAGTCATAGTCATAGAGATATACAAGATAGAGACATACAAGATAATCAGAGGGTTAGATAGGGTGGACAGGGAGAGCTTTTTTCCAAGTATGGGAACGGCAATCACGAGGGGACACAACTTTAAAGTGAGGGGAGATGGGTATAAGACAGATGTCAGAGGTAGTTTCTTTACTCAGAGAGTAGTAAGGGTATGGAATGCTTTGCCTGCAAGGGTAGTAGATTCGCCAACTTTAAGTGCAATTAAGTCATCATTGGACAAGCATGTGGACATACATGGAATAGTGTAGGTGGGATGGGCTTCAGATTAGTATGACAATCCGAAGGGCCTGTACAGCGCTGTAATGTTCTATGTTCTATGTACACAATGGAAACAGACCCTCGGTCCATGCCGACCAGCTATCCCAACCCAATCGAGTCCCAACTGCCAGCATCCGGCCCATATCCCTCCAAACCCTTCCTATTCATATACCCATCCAAGTGCCTCTTAACTGCCTCCACCACTTCCTCTGGCAGCTCATTCCATACATGTGCCACCCTCTGTGTGAAAAAGTGTCAATAACTCTTTCTAGGATCCTTCTCAATTCTTTCTCTCTCTCTGCCCATTATTTCTGTCCAAACTTTCTCACATCTTTCAAGGTGTCTAGCTCACTCTTAGACTTGCCCTGACTGCTGTCTTGTTGCCTTGCATCTGCCCTCATGCTCCCTGTCATTTCTCTCGCTCCCTTGTACAATACAATCTTGTTAAACTAATGTTCTTCCATAAATTTCACACAATCTATCATCCTTGACTCACTTACTATGCATTGTAGTTTCCTCCTTGAAGCGTGCCCTCTGTCATCATTGTTGTCGGCTCCCATTTCCCCCTGGAGATTCTCTGTTGAGGCTGGATTTTTTTTTCCAGATTTTACATTCCGGATCCACCAAGTGCCCCTCAATCCCTGCAAGAGCCAGTCATTTCGGTTGTGCTAGGCTTGACATTTGGAGTAAGGCAACAGCTGGTCACATTTCTGTGTCCGGGGCGAGAGAGAATCAGACTCGATTTCTCACTATTAATGATTCCAACTGGGAAGTGTGTGTGTGTGTGTTAGTCACAAAACATCGTGAGGTCAAGTAACTTGGCATTCCTGACTCGAAATGTCAAGTCTGTTTCTCTCTTCACAGGTGCTACCAGAAATACTGAGTCTCTTCAGCATTCTTTGGGTTTGTTTCAATTGATGGTTGCATAAAGTATCCCAGAGGGAGAGCGTGGCTCTTTATTTAGTTTATAAAACAGCTTTACAATCAATCTAAGTTTATAAATAGCAGCAAGAGGCCTCTGCAACTCACACCTCCAGGCATTGCTGACTCCAGACTTGGAGAGGTGTGTGTCTGCACGCTGTCCTGGAGCACGGGCGCGCGCGTCGACAAGCTTAATGCGCGCTCCCGTGCGCGCAAGCTGCTGCTTTTGGTGACACTTGGAGGTGACTGGGGCTGGCTGGAGCGAAGGCAGACTGGCTGCGGGCTCTGGAGTGTGCAGCCCCTGCTCATTGCTTCTGCAGCCTTCACCCTCCACTTCAAGCTCTGTGTATGCGGGTGGCAGAGAAAAGGGACAAATCCTTCTTCCCCCATCCCCACGTCTTGGTCTGACTCAGGGGGAGGCCAAATAAAAAGGTGCATGTCAAGAAAGGTAGGCTTTGTTTCATAAACGTTTGGTGAGTTTTCGTCTGATCATGGCAGCCTTGCTACTTGCTGACTCCGGAGCGTCAAGGCTGTTGCTGTTTGTCAAATTGAATTTATTTGTGATGCTCTTAAAAATCTCCAGCGGAATTCAAATAATAGAAGAAGTGAGGGTGAGATTTTCTTGCTGGGTGTCCTGCTCGGCGAACGGGCGTTGTGGAAGCTTGCGAGCAATTTTTCGAAACCTCTTGAGTATTTTCAGGGTCACCTCCCCACCCCAGAGGAACGCACGCCCCAACTCTCCCTTTTCAGTTTCGCCCAACGAGCAAAACAGGCTGATTTTAAAATCCAGCCACCGTGCAAGCGATCTTGCTATCGATGTTTGCGAGTCCTTTCCAACTATTTTAAAGTGGAAACTTCTTTCGCATCTAGAGGTATGCTACTGACTGAGGTAAAATCTTTGACTTTTAGCTCACAAGCGCCTGCCTGCTCCCCAGTAAATAACCTCATCTGATGGGTTTGCATTGTCATGAGGGCGCATAGTCGTGAAGTTAAAGCAACAGAGGTTGGCAAAGTAGAGATATGGTCTGAATTTTTACCAAAGTCACCTGAAGTAGCAGTTTCGGGGAGTTTCATGGAGGGATCTTCACCAGAACCCACAATCTTGCACTTGCTCATGGAGGCAGCCTGTTGTATACAAGTTGAGTCATCTGGAAGAAATGGCATTAAAATGATGGCCTCCTGTGTATCTTGAGGGGGTTCCTCACCTACAACGTCTTCATGCAGAGGCTGCTTTGCAGCTGTTAGACACTGAAGTGAGCCTGATTTGCTGGTACATCTGTTTCCTTCTCAATTTCTGACAGGTAGAGACAGCATGAAGAAAAACACAGAGTATCCTTGGCTTTATTATTAGGGGCATTGAGTACAAGAGAAAGGAGGTGATATCGAACTTGTAAAAGATGTTTGTTAGATCTTATTGGAACTGTTCTGGGCACCACACTAGCTAAAGGATGTCAATGCATTGGAGAGAGTATAAAAGAGGCTATAGGCAGAGGCTGAATCGGCTGGAACTGTTTTCCAGAAGTGTCGGAGGCTGAGGGATAGTGGTCTATAAAATCATGAGGGGAATGGTCTTCTCCCTGGGATGGGGGAGTCCAGAACGGGAGGGTACAGGTTTAGGTGAGAGAAAAGATTTAAAAGGGCCCTAAGAGGCAATATTTTCATGCAGAGGGTGGTACGTGTATGAAATGAGCTGCCAGAGGAAGTGGTGGAGCCTGGTACAATAACAACATTCAAAAGGCATCTGGATGGCTATATGAATAGGAAGGGTTTAGAGGGACATGGGCCAAGTGCTGGATTAATTTAGGATATCCACTTGGCATGAACGAGTTGGACCAAAGGATCTGTTTTTGTGTTGTGCATCTCTATAATCTGTTACTCCAAGTGGCCTCCAAGAATAGTTCCAAGGACACGGGACTTCAGTTATGAAGATAGATTGAAGAAGTTGAGACTGTTCTCCTTGGAGAGAAGAAGGTTGAGAGGAGATCCAATTGAGGTTTTCAAAATCATGAGAAGGTTGGATCGAGTAAGTTGGCAGAAACTCTTCCTGCTCATAAAAGGAGCAGGCACAAGAGGGTGTGGATTTAAACTGTCGAGAGAGTGGTGCTGGAGAAACCCAGCAGGACAGGCAGCATCAGCGAAGCAGGAGAATCAACATTTTGGGCCTCATTCCTGATGAAGGGTTTATGCCCGAAACGTCGACTCTCCTGCTCCTCGAAGACTGCCTGACCTGCTGTGCTTTTCCAGCACCACTCTCTCAACTCTGATCTCCAGCATCTGCTGTCCTCACTTTCTCTGAGTAGATTTAAACTGATCAAAAAAGGAAGCAAGGGTGAAGTGAGGAAAAGCTTTTTCACTCAGCAAGTAGTTCATAGATTCTTAGAATCCCCACAGTGGAGAAGCAATCCATGGAGTCCATATGGACTCTGCAAAGAGCATCCCACCCAGACTCCCCTACCCTCTCCCTGTAATCCTGCATTTCCCATGGCAAATCCACCTAGCCTGCAAGTCCCTGAACACTATCGGACAAGTTAGCATGACCAATCCATCCAACCTGCACATCTTTGGACTGTGGGAAGAAACCCAAGTACCTAGAGAAATCCATGCAGACACTGGGAGAATGTGCAGACTTCATACAGACAGTTGCCTGAAGCTGGAATTGAATCTGGGTCCCCAGCACTGTGAGGTAGCAGTACTAGCCAGTGAGCCATGTAGTTAGGTTAAGAAATGCACTGCCTGGAAGTATGGTGGAGGCAGGTTCAGTTGAGTCATTCAAAAAGGCATTGGAATATTATTTGGATAAAAGTAATGTGCAAGGGTAGCTGTAAAAAATCAGGAAGTTGGCACTAGGTAATGATGCTCATTTAATTTGCCAGTGAAAGCATGAAAACTGAATGGCCTCGTTCTGCACTGTAACACTTGTATGATTCTGTGAATATTGGAGCTTCTGTTTTCTTGACATTGAGAATCTAATTTGTCTAATCTCACCATATTTTCCCGATTGGCTTGCCATACCTCTAATTCACGGGCTGGGAAAAATCCAGCTCTATATGATCTCTGACTTCTCCATTGAGGGGAACACCACCTGTTTGACAGATGGGTTTCCTCTGTCATCTGATACAGAGTGAGAAGAATCCCAGCTTCATCCAAACTTATTAGTAAACTGAGTGTTCAAATGTTCTCTGTAAAACCAAATTCACAGTGGAGTGTCAACTTGGTATCAACCTTCCATTATCAATTCACCAATGTTTCTAACTTGAACTGACTTGGCACCAAAGTGAACTCATTGCCCCTCTCTCATACTTGACATTGCTGTTGATGAAATAACGTGACAGTTGGGGGTTGAATCTCTTCCTCGTTAGACAGCAAATTCCAGGATGCGTGGTGAGCATCAAGCTATGAATGTGTTGCCATCATTTCCCCCATTGCAATCTGAGCATTCACTGTTTCCCATCTAACAGCTTGATATGCAAGAATGACCTGGATATTATCACATATTTCTTCAAAAGTTCTGAAAAGTTTGTGATTAAAAAAGGTTGATCTCTGATCTGTTGAAATGAATAGTAAATCCTGTTGAAGTAAATTGGATCACTAGGTCTGTTAAGAATTTATTTTGTGTGTACTCATGATGTGAAAACAATCTTTAAAAAATCTTATGCACTATCACAGCAGAAGCGTTTTATGCTATCTAATGTTTTTGGTCTTTGACATAGCATCAGTTTTGTTTTTTACCTCATTTCCAGCACCTGCAGCATTTTGCTTTTGGCTCGCTTTTTTTGCCCTCTAAATTTGGACAGTGTTAAAACATGAAAGCTGAGTTAAGTACGTCGCACAAAAATATTGGCTGATATGACACGTGTTAGGACTAACATGACAAATGATAAGTACACAGTTCTCACGTTGCATCAGTTGATCTTTGGGATATGTCATTCGTGCATTTGACCTTATGAGTGCAAGCTGGAAAGTTTTGGTAATATGCTTTTTTTTTCAGTCTTGTTTCACAGCAAGTTATGTGCATCCTAAATTACCCCAAGACAACTGTTGTGTTCTATTAAAGATAACACATTGCCTTCAGTTGTGGAGTTTTAGTCGTAAAGCAGGGTGAGGAGAGGAAGGGAGCTGGGTACTTTTGCAGGGTGTGGTTCATTGCATGTAGGATAAAGAAGCAAATGCTGGTCATTCAGTCATGCAGCTAGAACTCAACTACTTCTGCTTTTAACTCAAGTGTGTTTTCAAGTGGAAGAGAACCACCAAGGGGCAAACATTCTGAGATTTATATAAACAAGAAGCTAATTGACTATTAGCTTTAGCCATGGACTCTGGTTTGAACTGCCAGTGTGCAGATTTCCCAGGCTGCCTATAACTTGCCAGACTCAGCAAGGTGGGAGGACAGTGAGGATTGAAGAGAATTGGTAATTGACAGGTTGGAAAGTCTTTTTCATACAGAGCTGTATCAGCTGCTGCTTTGCTCAAGCGAAAGGCTTTAGTTTACATGATTTATTCTGAGACAGAGCCTTTATTGCACTTAAAGTGGTTTTCAAGACTTTGGAGGTAATTTCTACTGCCTTAGATATTTTTTGGCTTTGATCTCCTCTTCCTGGCTCTTGATCATTGGAGCAGCCTATGAGGGGAAACAGATAAGCAGCACCAAAAGGCATACCATCTGCCTTCTCCTCAATCTCCTCCCACTCCACTGGACTGAGAGGATGCCCATAGAGCTCCAATGCACTGTATAGGATACACAGGCAGATGTTTAGCTTTCCAGAATCTACTGTTTTTGCATTTGGCCTTTGTTGATGTCTAGAAACCAAGTCCCTTTCCAAGGCCAGAGGAGTACAAGCACCTTGAGAACTCTGCTTCTGTCCTGTTTTTCCATCTTCCCTCTCGTGGCCTACCTGCACTTAATCGTTCACAGGAGATGGACTTTATGGGGGATGAATGCGTTTATTGCACATCTCTAAATGCTCCTGAGAAGTTGGTGGTGAGCTGCTTTCCTCAAATGCTACAGTTCAGGTGATGATAAAACATCACTTCAAACATCTCGATATTCAATTCCATCTGCCACTTATCTGACCACTCTGGTCACCTATTTATGTCCTATTGTACTGATCAGCAACATCTTTACTGTTTACCACAGCCCTGTTTGATCTAATTGATAAACTATGACATTTTATTCCATATTCTGATATCCAAGTCATTTATATATCAGTGAAAAACATAGTGATCCCAGTGTTGAACCTTCATAAATACTACAGTATACCATTCTCTGGTTTGAAAAATAAAATTTCTCTGGATTTGATGATTTCTGTTCTTAAGCCAGTTTTTTTTATCCATGCTGACACGGACTCCTGTTCCAACTTGGATAAGCAACTTTTTAAGTGGAGATGGTCAGAAACCATATAGCGAACATCCACTTTCTTTCTGTCACCAAAAGTCTCCGTCACTTCATCAGAAAATTTAATAAATCCATCAGCAGCTACTTGTACTGGCTCTCCTCGATTAACTCCAATTTCTCCAAGGTCTTGGTTAATTTCTTTTTGAAAATGTTACCCACCACTGATGTTAAACTGTAGTTACAAGGAATGTCTTTGTGCCCTTACCTTGCTACTTCCCAATTCTCTGAATCTGGTGAGAGGATGGGATAGCATCTTTTGGGAAAGTGGCTGTCAAGGATTGTTGGGAGCTGGCACCAACATGAGATTTAATGTCAATAGTGGCTGTGTTTGGGTAAGGAGATAGCTGAAGGGAGAGAGGATGAAGTAGAAAGGTGTGTTAGCCAGAGCAATGCTGTGCCTGAGAATGCTGGGGTGGCCACAATGGGGTGTTTGGCAATTGTTGGTGGAATGCCTCTCCTCTTCACTGCACTGATGAGGCCATTGATCCTTTTCTGGTCCTATATTCATAGTCCAAGGACCATCCTCATGATGTTCACCATCTTAGTGACTTCCAGTCATGCTTCCTTGCTTTCAAAGGCTGGCCTCTTTCATCGTCCATGGGGAGCAAACTTTCTCTGTAGGCTCTGAAGCCATCAGCTTGATTGCAGGGCTCCCTCTGAGAACAGAGGGGAATCCTTCCCATGTTGAGACTCCAGTTGCTGTTTCTTCTTTGATAATCATAGAATGGATCAATCCTGTCCCTTTCTGAGGCAAGTTTTCCAGTATATTTTCAGTCATCCAGGCATAAAACAAATAACAAGAATCCAGAAAAAGTATATTCCTGTCAGGGTGAAAGGAAAGACTGGTAGGTATAGGGAATGCTGGATGACTAAAGAAATTGAGGGTTTGGTTAAGGAAAAGAAGGAAGCATATGTCAGGTATAGACAGGATAGATCGAGTGAATCCTTAGAAGAGTATAAAAGCAGTAGATTAGATTAGATTACTTACAGTGTGGAAACAGGCCCTTCGGCCCAACAAGTCCACACCGACCCGCCGAAGCGTAACCCACCCATTCCCGTACATTTACCCCTTTACCTAACACTACAGGCAATTTAGCATGGCCAATTCACCTGACCTGCACATCTTTGGACTGTGGGAGGAAACCGGAGCACCCGGAGTCGGAGTATACTTAAGAGGAGAATCAGGAGGGCAAAAAGGAAACATGAGATAGCTTTGGCAAATAGAATTAAGGAGAATCCAAAGGGTTTTTACAAATACATTAAGGACAAAAGGGTATCTAGGGAGAGAATAGGGCATCTCAAAGATCACGGACCCCACCACCAAGGATATATTTCCCTCCCCTCCCCTATCAGCATTCCGTAAAGACCACTCCCTCCATGACTCCCTCGTCAGGTCCACACCCCCCACCAACCCAACCTCCACTCCCGGCACCTTCCCCTGCAACCACAGGAGGTGCAAAGATTGGTTGCTGTGTTCCCTACCTCACAGCGGGGGCTCGGCTTCAGAGTGTACTGCAGTGGCTATAAAGTGCTTTGAGGTGTCTGGTGGCAGCGAGGGTGCTATGGAAATGCACAATGTTTTCTTTCTTGCAACAAACCCACCGGAACAACCAAGCTGGAGAAACTCAGCAGGTCCAGCACAATCTATGTGGAGAAATCACTATCTAAGGTCTTTCTGCCAAAGTACGGGTGGTGATGGCTCGCACGAGGGGACATAGCTTTAAATTGAGGGGTAAGTGATTTCCGACGCCCCTCCCCCAAGTCCCTCCTCCCTATCTTTTATCTTAGCCTGCTGGACCAACTTTCCTCATTCCTGAAGAAGGGCTAATGCCCGAAACGTTGATTCTCCTGTTCCCTAGATGCTGCCTGACCTGCTGCGCTTTTCCAGCAACACATTTCCATCTCAAAGATCAGCAAGGCAGCCTTTGTGTGGAGCCACAGAAAATGGGGGAGATACTATATGAGTATTTTGCATCAGTATTTACTGTGGAAAAGGATGTGGAAGATACAGATTGTAGGGAAATAGATGGTGACATCTTGCAAAATGTCCATATTACAAAGGAGGAAATGCTGGATGTCTTGAAACAGGTAAAGATGGGTAAATCCCCAGGACCTGATCAGGTGTATCCAAGAACTCTGTGGGAAGCTATAGAGGTGATTGCTGGGCCTCTTGCTGAGATATTTGTATCATCGATAGTCATAGGTGAGGTGCCGGAAGACTGGAGGTTGGCTAACGTTGTGCCACTGTTTAAGAAGGGCGGTAAAGACAAGCCAGGGAACTATAGACCGGTGAGCCTGACCTCGGTTGTGGGCAAGTCGTTGGAGGGAATCCTGAGGGACAGGATGTACATGTATTTGGAACGGCAAGGACTGATTCGGGATAGTCAACATGGCTTTGTGTGTGGGAGATCATGTATCACTAACTTGATTGAGTTTTTTGAAGAAGTAACAAAGAGGATTGATGAGGGCAGAGCAGTAGATGTGATCTATATGGACTTCAGTAAGGTGTTCGACTGATTAGCAAGGTTAGATCTCATGGAATACAGGGAGAACTAGCCATTTGGATACAGAACTGGCTCAAAGGTAGAAGACAGAGGGTGGTGCTGGAGGGTTTTTTTTCAAACTGGAGGCCTGTGACCAGTGTAGTGCCACAAGGATCGGTGCTGGGCCCTCTACTTTTTGTCATTTACATAAATGATTTGGATGCGAGCATAAGAGATCCAGTTAGTAAGTTTACAGAATACACCAAAATTGGAGGTGTAGTGGACAGCGAAGAGGGTTACCACAGATTACAACAGGATCTGGACCAGATGGCCCAATGGGCTGAGAAGTGGCAGATGGAGTTTAATTCCGATAAATGCGAGGTGCTGCATTTTGGGAAAGCAAATCTTAGCAGGACTTATACACTTAATGGTAAGGTCCTAGGGAGTGTTGTTGAACAAACAGACCTAGGAGTGCAGGTTCATAGCTCCTTGAAAGTGGAGTCGCAGGTAGATAGGATAGTGAAGAAGGCATTTGGTATGCTTTCCTTTATTGGTCAGAATATTGAGTATGGGAGTTGGGAGGTCATGTTGCGGCTGTACGGTTGGTTAGGCTACGGTCGGAATACAGCATGCAATTCTGTTCTCCTTCCTATCAGAAAGATGTTGTGAAACTTGAAAGGGTTCAGAAAAGATTTACAAAGATGTTGCGAGTGTTGGCGGTTTTGAGCTATAAGGAAAGGCTGAACAGGCTGGGACTGTTTTCCCTGGAGTGTTGGAGGCTGAGGGGTGGCCTTGTAAAGGTTTACAAAATTATGAGGGGCATGGACAGGATAAATAGACAAAGTCTTTTCCCTGGGGTGGGGGAGTCCAGAACTAGAGGGCATATGTTTAGGGTGAGAGGGGAAAGATATAAAAGAGACCTAAGGGGCAAATTTTTCACGCAGAGGGTGCTACGTGTATGGAATGAGCTGCCAGAGGATGTGGTGGAGGCTGGTACAATTGCAACATGTAAGAGGCATTTGGATGGGTATATGAATAGGGAGGGTTTGGAGGGATATGGGCCAGGTGCTGGCAGGTGGGACTAGATTGGGTTGGGATACCTGGTCGGCATGGACGGGTTGGACCAAAGGGTCTGTTTCCACGCTGTACATCTCTATGACTCTATGACTGTATGGTTGGTGAAGCTTTGTTAGCAAGCCATCTTCCTCAAGGTAAAAACAAAATTTGCCCTGTGTAAAATGAAAATTGATTGGAGTGAATGTAATGAAGCATGATAATGTAACTCACACTCACTATTCTAAATTGTAGCATTCAACAGTGAGGGTAGGCAATGACCTAGTGATATGATTGCATGACTATTACTCCAGAAACTCAGTTCATATCTTGGGGACCCAGGTTCGAATCCCGCTATGATGGTGGAATTTGAATTTAGTAAACAAAACTGATGACGGTGAAACCATTGTCAATAGCTGGAAAATCCCATCTAGTTCGTTAATGTCCTTCAGGGAAGGAAATCAGCCATCTTTATCTGGTCTGGCCTACATGCCATTCCAGACCCACAGCAATGTGGTTGACTCTGAAACAAACCTCTGAAATTGCCTCGCAAACCTTTCAGTTGTATCAATTGCAATGAAGTCTCAAAGAAATGAAATTGGATGGATCATCTGGCAGTGACCTTGGCACCTGAAGAGACAACGGCAGATACAGCCCTGCAAAATCCTCCTTACTAACATATGAGGCTAGTGCCACAATTGGAAGGGCTGTCTCAACAGCCTGACATAGTCACACTCACGGAATCATACCTGACAGGCAATGTCCCAGACACCACCATCACCACCTCTGGATATGTCTTGTCCCACTAGCAGGACAGACTCAGTAGAGGTGGATGCACAGTGGTATACAGTCAGGAGGGAGTTGCTCTGGGAGTCCTCAACATTGACTCCAGACCCCATGAAGTCTCTTGGCTTCAAGTTAACCATGAACAAGGAAACCTCCTGCTGATTACCATGTGCTGTCCTCCCTCAGCTAATGAATCAGTACTCCTTCATGTTGAACAACACTTAGAGGAAGCACTGAGGATGGCTAGGGTGCAAAATGTACTCTGGATTGGAGATTTCAATGTCCACCATCAAGATTGGCTCAGCAGCAGTACTACTGTGGAATCGCAGGTAGATAGGATAGTGAAGAAGACGTTTGGTATGCTTTCCTTTATTGGTCAGAGTATTGAGTATAGGAGTTGAGAGGTCACATTACGGCTGTACAGGACATTGGTTAGGCCACTGTTGGAATATTGCGTGCAATTCTGGTCTCCTTCCTATCGGAAAGATGTTGTGAAACTTGAAAGGGTTCAGAAGAGATTTCCAAGGATGTTGCGAGGTTTGCAGGATTTGAACTATAGAGAGAGGCTGAACAGGCTGGGGCTGTTTTTCCCTGGAGCGTCGGAGGCTGAAGGGGTGACCTTATAAAGGTTTATAAAATCATGAGGGGCATGGATAGGATAAATAGACAAAGTCTTTTCCCTGGGATGAGGGAGTCCAGAACTAGAGGGCAAAGGTTTAGGGTGAGAGGGGAAAGATATAAAAGAGACCTAAGGGGCAACATTTTCATACAGAGGGTGGTACGTATATGGAATGAGCTGCCAGAGGAAGTGGTGGAGGCTGGTACAATTGCAACATTTAAAAGGCATTTGGATGGGTATATGAATAGGAAGGGTTTGGAGGGATATGGGCCAGGTACTGGCAGGTGGGACTAGATTGGGTTGGGATATCTGATCGGCATGGACAGGTTGGACCGAAGAGTCTGTTTCCGTGCTGTACATCTCTATGACTCTATACTGCTTGAGCGGGTCGGGTCCTAAAGGACATAGCAGCTGAGTATGCAGCAGGTGGTGAGGGAACCAACAAGAGGGAAAACATATGTGACATTATCCTTAACAATCTGTCAGCTGCAGATATATTGTGCATGATAGTGTCAGTAAGCGGGACAACCACACAGTCATTGTGGAGACAAAGTTTCACCTTCACATTGAGAATACCCTCCAACATGTTAACCTATCACCGTGCTAAATGGGACAGACCTCAAATAGATCAAGCAACTCAAGACTTGGCAGCCATGAGGTGCTTTGGGCCATCACCAGCAGCAGAACTATAGTCCAACACAATCAGTAACCTCATGGTTTGGCACATCCCCCACTCAACCATTACCATCAAGCCAGGGAACCAACCTTGATTCAATGGAGAGTGCAGGGGTGCCAGGAGCAGCAACAGGATTACCTGAAAATGAGGTGTCTGTCTGGTGAAGCTACCCAATAGGACTCCTTGCATGCCATACAGCATTAGCAGCAAGTGATAGATAGAGCTAAGCGATCCAACAGCCAGCAGATCAGATATAAGCTCTGCAGACCTACCACATCCAATCGGGAATGGTGATAGGCAATTAAACAATGCACAGGAGGAAGACCACAAATATTCCCAGCCTCAAAGTTGGAAGAGCCCTGAACATCAGTGCAAAACATACAGCTGAAGCATTTGCAGCAATCTTCAGCCAGAATTGCCCAATGGATTATCCATCTCGGATTCTTCCTGTGGTCTCCGGCATCACAGATATCAGTCTTCAGCCAATTGGATTCACTCCATGTGATATCAAGAAACAGTTGGAGGCACTGGATACTGCAAAGGCTATGGGCCCTGACAACATTCCAGCAATAGTACTGTACACTTGTGCTTCAGAACTTGTTGCTCCCCTAGCCAAGCTGTTCCAGTACAGTTATGTAACACTGTCATCTACCCAACAATGTGGAAAATTTCTCAGGTATGTCCTGTACGTGAAAACAGGACAAATCCAACCCAGTTAATTACTGCCCCATCAGTCTACTCTCGATCATCAGTAAAAGTGATGGAAGGTGTCATTTACAGTGCTATCAAGTAGCACCTGCTCAGCAATAACCTGCTCAATGATGCCCAGTTTGGGTTTTGCCAGGTACACTGAGCTCCTGACCTCGTTACAGCCTTGGTTCAAACATGTATAAAAGATCTGAATTCCCGAGGTGAGGTGAAAGGGATAGCCCATGACATCAAGGACACACCTAACTGAGTATGGCATCAAGGACTCCTAGCAAAACTGGAATTTAATGGGTATCCGGGACAAACTCTCTGCTGGTTGGAGTTATACTTGGCAGATAGAACGATGGTCGTAGTTGTTGGAGGTCAGTTATCTCAACTCCAGGACATCTCTGCAGGAGTTCCTCGGGATAGTGTCCTAGGCCCAACCATCTTCAGCTGGTTCACCGATGACCTTCCCTCCATCAGAAGGTCAGAAGTGGGGATGTTCACCAATGACTGCACAATATTCACCATTCATGACTCCTCAAGTAGTGAAGCAGTCAGTGTTCAAATACAACAAAATCTGGACAATATCCAGGCTTGGGCTGACAAGTGGTAAGTAGCATTCATGCCACACAAGTGCCAGGCTATGACCATCATCAATAAGAGACAAACTAACCATCCCGCCCTTTGACATTCAATGGTATGATCATCAGTGAATCCCCCACTACCAACATCCTGGGGGGTTGCCATTGACCTCAATTGGACTTGTCATGTAAACACAGTGGCTACAAGAACTGGTCAGAGGCTAGGAATACTGTGACGAGTAACTCATCTTGTTACTCCCCAGAGCCTGCCACCATCTACAAGGCACAAGTCAGAAGTGTAATGGAATACTCCCCACTTGCCTGGATGGGTGCAGCTCCAACAGCATTCAAGAAGCTTGACATCATCCAAGACAAAACAGCATACTTGATTAGTACAACATCCACTCTGTCCACCACCATCGCTTAGTAGTAACAGTATGTACTACTTGCAACATGCACTGCAGAAATTCACCAAAGATCCCTCAGATAATACCTTCCAAACCCATCACCACTTCCATTTAGAAGGACAAGGGCAGAAGATACATGGGAACACCACTACCTTCAAGTTTCCCTCCAAGCCACTCACCATCCTCATTTGGAAATATATTGTTATTCCTTCTCTCTCGCTGGCTAATATCCTGGAATTCCCTCCCTAATGGCATTGTGAGTCAATCCAAATCAGGTGGACTGCAACGATTCAAGAAGGCAGCTCACTTCCACCTTCTCAAGGGCAACTAGGGACGGGTAATAAATGTTGGCCAGCTAGGATATCCACATCCCATAAATGAATAAAATAAAGAAAAAACACGAAATGTGAACAAGTTCTGTTTTTCAATTGTATTGGATGTTCAGTAACACATTCACTCCCAATAAAATAAATACTGCATTTAAAACAGTTTGGGGAAGGGCAAAGATAGAGGGAGCAATTTCCTTTGTTATGTGGTTATGAATTGCAAATTGAATACAACTTAAAATACGTTCTGTGTTGGTTTTACCAAGTGGAATATGATGATATTGTTGGCAAAATAATGTTAAAATCATATTTCTATTTTGCTTGAATGTCTTAAATTCTTAGAATCATTAAACACCCATTTATAAATGGAATTTTTAAATTGAGATTCTTTGTCGAGCCAGGTCAACAACTGACAACCACTATTTCTGAAGTTTTCTTATCTCGATGTGCTTGTGAAACTCCTCCTCTTATCAAGTAGAACAGCTTTTCTGTAATGATGCTGCCAGAAGAGGGGAACTCCGTTTTTTTCATCTTAGAATTACTTTTAGGTTGAAAGTAAATGTACTGTACTTCTTGTGACAGCTCATACAATCTCAATGTGACAGAGTGGGTGGGAGAGCAAATATGTAGCTATTGCATCAGCAGAAGTTAATACTGTTGTAAAAATGAAGTTTGTAATATGCCAGTTTGCTGTCTATGAAATAACTTTCTGGTCAGTTTTGGACCATTAAAGTAATATTACAGGCATGCTGACCTCAAAATTAACTGTTTAATGCATACAATTACATTTTGCTCTGAAATGTTTTCTCTGTGATTTAAATAGAGCCACGAACTTCTTTAAAAATAAATGTGTTACTGCTTCTTAAAATAGCGGTCAGAAGAATTTAAGGTTTTAACTGCTCATGAGCCAGTATCCCCAAAAAAACGGTTCTAGACCTGTTGAGTTTCATTTATTGTTTCTTTTGTATCTGTGTATTGTGCAAATAATGTTTGAAGCAGCTTGTCTTGATCATGGATGTTGGCATTAATTTTTCTGAAGCAAATAACCTAAAGACTTGTTTAAATCAGGTAAATAGTAGTTCAGCTGGTGACTTTATTTATAGATAAAAAGGTATCACTAACATTATTGATGTGTACCTCTTCTTAAAATAAATTACTTAATAACCTCTCTATGACTCTACAATATATAATCTGTTGGTTTCGTTCAAGAAATGAGCTGAAGACAGTAATGGTTAGCACAGTGGGTTTGCACAGTGCACTTTCTCCCTTGAGATCTGAATTTGAATCTCTCTATATATACCTCTGCTAGCTGCAAGGGCCCAATGGAATACTGATAGTCACATGGTCTTAAAATCTTGCTGACCAGTTTAAAAGTACAGTCGTAATTTTATCAGTTGAAGTAAAATGGGAAATGAAGATAAATTGCAGAATACAAAAACTAAAGAGAACAGTAAAAATCTAAACAAAACAAGTTAATGATTAAAATAGTAAGAAAGGTTGAATTAGTGAAATTCAACGTTCAGAAAAACAGAACAAAGGAGGGAAAAAAATCAAGAAAGCACAATACAAAAATGTTTGTAACTTATATCCATCATCATTTAACAAGATATAAATATGTCAGGATAATGAATGAACAGTTGATCATGAAAGTTGTTTCTCCCATCATGACATATAATTATGTTTTGGATAATGATGTTTTTATCTGGTAATCTGTTCTAAATTTTGTTTTCATTCATTTAAATTTGCATCTTCTGGCTTTCCTCTCTCAGTGTACTTTAAAACAGTAATAATAACTTTAAGCCAATATAGCTTTGTTCTTTGTGAGGAACCAACCAATTTGGCAGATTTTGAAAATTAGACATTTAGATGCTCTGAAGCATTGCACTTAATTAGAAACATGTGAATAATTACTTGGTGCAGAACTTTGGTACTGTGATAAACAATATTGCTGAGAAAAGAAACAAACTCAAGATATGACTCTCTTCTACTTGCTAGAAGCTACATATATTCATAGCAGGGCCCTGTCATTTTCAAACAGAACACGTCCAGATATTGTGACTTTTCAACTATATGAAAAGTTGGGAGACAACTGTGTCCTGGTCCATTCCTTGTGGAAATGCTTTGACCAATCAGAGTTGAGATAACTGGTTTGAGCTTGAACAAAAGCTTGTGGGATAACACTTCGCTGGAGCATTCTCCATGGTAACACGTAAACCGAAAGGGTTTCACTTGGCAACCAATAAGCACCAGCTTCTCCTGTAGTATAAATTGTAATTCTCTTTGAAATTTGTTATTCTTGCAATTCTGTCCTGAATAGTGTAAGTTAGAAAGTTTCAACAGCATGTCTTCTTCAGACAATCTGAAGATTTGCGGTTGAAGGCAAAGTAAGACATTTTATATAAGACTGTTGATTAGTAACAAACCATTAATTTGGTCATTAATATCTGTTATGTTGGAGACATGTAATCAACAGCTGTCTCTGGAACAACTTAGAGTCCTTTGAGAAGTGTTCAAAGTAAAATACCTGAATTTGCAAAACAATGATATCTGAGGGGGTAACACCATTCAACGTTAAGACTGAGCACTGTATTGTAGATGTAATGTTATATTAAAAAATAAAGAAATTAATAGACATTTGAAGCAAAAATTTCAAAGGTGACCACAAAAGTAAAGACACAACATTGAATAATATTATTCATGAAAAGGCACTCAGTTTAATAACTGTTCAGACTTTGAAACTGTCATAGTCCAAAGCAATATCAAACAACTGTCACTTGGTGAGATCAAATATTAAATATTATATTCCTAGTGTTCATGTCATTAAAATTAAAAAAGGTATTGGTGAGAGTTTGTGAAGATCATAAATTATTTAAGAAATATTCCTCTGCTTTCATTTAATTAAAAAGTAATAGTTTTGTGAGTCTAATCCAACATATTCCTGTTATCCTGATTTTGGATTTGCACTCATTCATTTAAAATGCTCTTCTGACCATGGTCACATTCTAATATATTCCTGTTGTTACAGGACAGTTGTGATACAACGTGTTTGCCAAAGCTGTAAATTTTACTAACATGTGCCATATTAGGAGGCAACTTGAGTGTAGAAAGATTATGAAAGTAGCAAGACAGAGTGTCAGGTGGCTAAGAATCAAAAGGCTTGGTGCACTAGGATATAAGGTGTAAATAAAATGTTACTAGTAACCTGTCCAGCTCTGAGTTGGACAGTTGCGGGTTCAGGTCCCACTCATGAGACTAATGTGGATGATCCAGGTTGACAGTTCAATGAAGTATTGAGTATGTGCTGCACCATCTCAAGTGCTGTCATTTATATGAGATGTGAAAATGAAATCGTGTTTTGCCCCTTCGGCATTTTTCTCCATTTCTCCCTGATATCCAGACCAATATTTATTGCCTGACCAACATTATGACAATAGTTTAGCTAGTCATTTATCCTTGCAATTGTTCAGTGTGTGCGAATTAGATGCCGTGTTTCTCTACATAACAAAAACACTTTGGCAAAAACATTTGGGAGCAGCCTAAGATTATGAAATGAACTGGAAAGACAATTGGGCATCGGGGGGGGGGGGGAGGGGGGGGGGGGGGAAATAATTGAGCTATTGTGAAGGCAAAACTGAAATCTGACTTGTCTCCACTCTTGTCAAAAAATGCCAGAATCCTGGTTCCATAGGAGTCACCCCAGGACCTGTAACCTGCCATTTTTACCTGATGGGTTGCAGGGTTTGAGGTGATGAGATAGAGCTGGATTGTGGTTTGCACATCCATGGTTCATTGAGGCAACTGCAAATGTTGAAGTGCAGCACCTTTAAACAGATCCACCTTGCATTAGGGGGCTATCAAAACCACAGCCTGTGATATTACTAAGTGCCCTTCTAGCTGCCTTCCATATGCCAACCCCCATAACTTAAGTTCATCTAAAGCTTTACTGCCCAGATCTTAACTCTCACCATTCACCCATTATCTCTGTGCATGGTTACCTGAATTAATTTCCAACCTGGGGGCAGTGCATGGTTAGCACAGCGCCAGGGTTCTGGGTTTGATTCCAGCCTCGGTTGACTGTCTCTGTAGAGTTTGTACATTCTCTCTGCGGTCTGCATGGGTTTCCTCTGGGTTTCCTCTCACAGTCCAAAGATGTGCAGGTTAGTTGGATTGGCCAAGCTAAATTGCCCATAATGTCCAGGGATGTGCAGGCTAGGTGGGTTAGCCACAGTAAATGCGTGGTTATGAGGATAGGGAGGTGTGGGATGCTTTTTGGAGGTTTCGTGTGGACTAGATGGGCCAAATGGCCTGCTTCCCACTGTAAGGATTCTATTCTATTCACATCTCAATTTTGAAATTCTCGCCCTTGTGTTCAAATCCTTTTGTGGCCTGATTCCTCCCCATCACTAAGTATCTAAATCTCTATACTTCTCTTCTTTTCAGATACTTCTTGAAAACCACCATGTCCTAAAACTTTTAGTTACCATCTATCTTAATATTTTCTTCTTTAGATCTGTGGTAATTTCTGTCTTTGTGAATTCTGATCAAATTGGCTAGGATATTTTATTATATTAGCGGTTGCACATAAATGCTTGTAGTTGTGAAAACATAATGCAAAAAATAATAACGTTTTGAATGCTTGTGAAGATTACTTTGATGTTATGATTAAATATTTATGATATATTCTCCCTGCAAAGTGAAATGAACCACTATTAGCTTATAGCAGCTGATTTTTGGGGATCATGTCCTGATTTTTAAAAGTTAGCGGGTTATTGCAGATCGGTGGGCTGAGATTTATGTTTGTGAAATAAAGAAATTGATAAATTGAATCCAGAAAGAAACTCTAAAATAATGTCATGGCTATCAGAAGGCAAGCTTATAATGCAGAACTTAATGCTGGAAAGCATTTGCTTTTGGTTTGTAGTGTGCTATTTAGTAAAGGCAACGATGCTGAATTTAAAATATTCAGAAGAAATTTGGATCAATTTCTATTCATTAGAGAACAGAATTGTAACTTATTGTCACTTGTATTTTTCATAAGGAACAACGGCGAAAAGTGTTTAAATTGCCATACCATGGCGTCTGTATTGATAACAGAAGGCATAAGTGAAAAAAGTATTAAGACAAAGTCCATGTTGGTTCAATTCACAGCTGCTGGGTTTGGGAAAGGACAGCGCAACGTGGGACTGGGATTTGGGGTGGGGGAAAAATACTCCATTGTAGCGGCAGATAATTGTTGGAATCGGTAACTTTGATTCAATTACCTCAGTACTTTATTTTCCTGGAAGAAATAGCAATGAGCAAACAGAAGTAAAATATGGTAAAATATTCCTGAAATAAGATATCTAAATTTTAAGAAACATAAGAATAAAGTTCATAAGTATTTTAAATTTAGAATGTTGCATATGTAGAGCAGTATGTGATATACAACTAGTTAATTGGTTTTCTGCTGTTGGTTGAGCGATCATTGATGGTGAGGGCATTCCCTTCTGCTTTGATTGGTGTAATAACTTAGTTTAGAGTGCCTCACATGATACTTCATATGGAAGTTATCTCAGGCACTGCAGCATCGGTTCTGTGATGGCATCTGTCTTGGAGTTATATACTTTACATTTTTGAAAAAAGACATTTTATCCAAGTGAGTTGGGACAACTATAGGGAGAGGCTGAACAGGCTGGAACATGTTTACAAAATCATGAGGGGCATGGATAGGGTAAATAGACAAAATCTTTTCCCTGGGGTCGGGCAGTCCAGAACTAGAGGGCAAAGGTTTAGGGTGAGAGGGGAAAGATATAAAAGAGACCTAAGGGGCAACTTTTTCATGCAGAGGGTGGTACGTGTATGGAATGAGCTGCCAGAGAAAGTGGTGGAGACTGGTACCATTGCAACATTTAAGAGGCGTTTGGATGTGTATATGAATAAGAAGGGTTTGGAGGGATATGGGCCAGGTGCTGGCAGGTGGGACTAGATTGGGTTGGGATATCTGGTTGGCATCGATGGGTTGGACCGAAGGGTCTGTTTCTTTACTGTACATCTCTATGAATCTGTGACTAATTGACCGATTACTTTTAAGAAAATGCATCTTCTTCACGAAGTTAGATAAAAAAACTCATTCGTTTTGGAATGAATCAACATTTTTGTCTGAAGTGGGGGTGAATGCAATAGTTGTAAAAGTGTTACAAGTTGGTGCAAAATGGAAGTTAACATAAAGCAGGAAGAAAATGTCTGCATTCAGAAAGTAGGTTTCACCCTTACAGCACCAAAGCACTCGATAGCCAGTTAAATATTTTTTGAATGCAGTAATGCAGTTGCTTTTGCTACATTTTAGGCAAACACAGCATCTCGTTTCCACACAGAAAGATCCCAAAACAGTAGGTGAATTAATAATTAGATAGCTAATTTGCTTTTGTTGTTTCAGGGATAACTTAACCAATGACACCGTTCTTCAGAATAGTGCAGTGAAATATTTCATTTCTGCCTAAGAGGGCAGATGTGACCTTGGTTTAATGTCAGACCTGAAAAATGTAAGTTGGCATTTAGAGTAGAGAGCCCTCTCAGTAGCCAGCAGAAACTTGGCAACAAATAAACTTTGTTAAATGCTGAGTTTTAAATTGCATTGTGGTACTGTTGTTAAAAAAAAAAGGGGAAGGTAAAGCTGCCATAGTGCAGAGGACCATAGGGCAGCTCTCTCATTTTAGAGAGATGACTGGTGGTGGTTTAATCTAAGGATCACCATACCTCAGGCAAGCGACAAGGTCAAGGAGGTGGGACCTTCAAGGTAATCTCAGGAATTAAACTATGGACATCACTCTGAATTGCAAACCAGCCATTCAACCATCTGAGGTAATCCGAACTGGAGGGGCAATAAAAATGTTCATCATCTTTGCATTTTAAATTGAGCACCACTCTCCATTTTAAATCTAAATCTTTTGCAGTTAGGATTTATTTTGGTGGGTCTTTTAACATTCATATCCTGAGTAATGCACTAAGTGCATTGTGAGTTTATAGAAAAATGTGTGTCAAATCTTCCATTTGAGAGAGCGCAATTAAGTTTTCTATTTTTATTTATGGCAGTTCTGCAAGACATTCTCACGTGACATTGGCTGATCGCCAAAAGGCCACAATTTATTTGGAGACCACTTCTGATCATGTTGTTGTTGAAACATCTTCTATATATCCAAACACAATCCATGGTTGATCCTTATGATTTTCTTGTCTGTCTCTCTGTCTTTATCTCTCTTTCTCGCTCCCTTCTCTTTCACGTTCTCTTGCTTTCCTCTGCTCTCCCTCATTCTCTTGCTCTCTCTTTTTGCCTCTCCCTTGATTTCAACCTTCATTCAGGCTGTGCTACACATTGCATTAGACTTTTGGGTGATTTTTGAGCGATTGTGAGTCATATGTTTTACTGGTCTGCCACAACCCCATTTTTCCCACAGACCCCATTATTTCTATTAAGCGATTTTTCTACTATGCGAGGTTTCACTGGAATGCAACTATGGTGTTATAGGAGAACTGCTTTAGATACATGTGTTCATATATGTTGAAATCTACTTCACGAAATGGTCTACCGGAAATCTACTTGTTTCGAGTATTTTCTTTTGTTTTCTGGTTTAAGTATGAGCTTCAGCTTAGAGCTTCAAGTAGATGAGGTTCTGGCTTTGGGAAGTGACAAATTGCTGGTGATTATAGAACCTTGATATGTGAAGCCATCGCGAACCCCCAGTCTCACACTGCCAACAGTGACAGCTGGCAGCATAACAACATCTTCAACAATGGTTTTTGTTTTCCTCATGCTGATGCTGAAAGGTTGAATTTGAATGCTGAGTACAGAGTTAAAGACAGGATTCTTGGCAGTGTGGAGGAACAGTGGCATCTTGGGGTCCATGTACATAAATCCCTCAAAGTTGCTAATCAAGTTGATAGGGTTGTTAAGAAGGCATATGGTGTTATGGCTTTCATCAACAGGGTGATTGAGTTTCAGAGCTGCGAGGTTTTGCTGCAGTTCTATAAAACCCTGGTTAGACTACACTTGGAATATTGTGTTCAGTTCTGGTTACCTCATTATAGAAAGGATGTAGATGCTTTAGAGAGGATGCAGAGGAAACTTTTTACCAGGATGCTGCCTGGATTGGAGGGCTTGGCTTATGAAGGGAGGTTGACTGAGCTCGGGCTTTTCACACTGGAGAGAAGAAGGAAGAGAGGTGACTTGATAGAGGACTTGATAGAGGTGTACAAGGTAATGAGAGATGTAGATAGAGTAGGTAGCCAGAGACAATTCCCCAGGGCAGAAATGGCTGTCACAAGGGGCCATAATTTTAAGGTGATTGGAGGAAGGTATAAGGGAGATGTCAGAGGTAGCTCCTTTACGCAGAGAATGGTGGGTGCGTGGCAGCAGTGGTAGTAGAGTCTGATGAGAATTTGGCCTGTTATTGCCTTGGATCTCAGGTGGGAAACAACTTTCCTTTAGTTCTGAAAAGTAAGTAGACACCTTCTGTCAATAGGCTAAAATATATGACAGCAGCACAGAAGAGAATTTATCAAAGTGTAGGTCCCAGTGCAGCTCACAAAGGGTTCTGACGTTGTCCTCCTATAGCTGACCGTATCCATTATTTTGGCATAGGAAGAGGAGATCGCATTGAGGAGCTTTGACAGCCAGTTTTGTCCAGACTGTAGTGTCCACATGGTGAAATGCCTGGGTGATATTGAAGAAGTCCAATGTATAATTTTTCCCTTTGTTCAGAGGTATTCCTCTCTCCTCTGCTGAACTGAGGTGATCCTGCCAATGTTAAAGCTTTCAGTGTTCAGCTTTGAGAGCACATTGGGATTTGGGGTAGGTGTGTTCTGCCTAGAACTGCTGCCAAGGATGAAATGGGCAGATGCTTGTCCCACAGTTCTCAGCAGAGAGATGCTTCAATAGTTAGTGCACTCGCTGCTTTAACACTTGCATTGTACATGTCCTGGGGTACCATCTGCTCCTGCAAAGGTGGAGGAACGCATGCTGACACTTCAGAATTACAGCATGATGAGATGCGTCTGCTGTGTGGGTAACCAGAGTTGATGTGCTTTCAACTTTTCCTGTACTTATTGATTCTCAGTTTCAGTCAGTATCTCCGCCTGGATGCAGTCGAGTGAGAATTATGAAGCTGAGAAAATCGCAAGTGTGGTTTGGTCTATTAGCAACTTGTGATAGTCTGTGCCAAGTTTTATTTTTTGCACTATGCTTAACTCCAGGGCATTTAAAACAACAGTTTGCCCTTAAATTATACAAATTGGGATCTAATTATAATCGTATAATTTACATTCATAATAAATGAGCGATTACTGTCTTGTGAAACCTGCCATTACGATATTGTGCCAGAATTCAAGGTTATTGCTAGAGCTTTAATTATTTTTAATTATTCTGTCATGGGATGTAGGTGCCATTGACAAGGTCAGCATTTGTTGCCCATTCCCAATTGCACGTGAGAGCAGTTAAGAGTCTGTTATATTGCTGTGGGTCTGGAATCACATGTCTGCCACAATGAGTAAGGATGGTAGATTTCCTTCCCTGGACCAGGTGGGTTTCCATGACAGTCAATAGGTTTGAGGTTACTATTAATGTTTCAGCTTTCAGTTCCAGAATATTTTTAGCTTTGCATCCAACTCCAGGGAAATTTCTTCATAGTTTGAAAGCACAATATTAAGATTGGCATTAAGATTTAGAGGAGTTAAAAGTTTGTGGTCAACTTCTGCCATTAGGGAGAGGCAAGGCGCATTTTTGTAATCTGACCCCATTCCATCAACAATCTGCTAATGCATCTGCAGAGAAAAATCTTACAGTTGAAGAAATATCCAGGGAGCAGGTGTTTGGCAGAGGGGTCAAAAGATTCAACTTCACCACAAAGCTCAGTCGATCCACATCTGAGTGAGAGGTGATCCTAGATGAAGGCTAAAGGCATCATAGAGGTCTAGAAATCACTTGATTTGGCATTAACTTAGTAGAGATAAATTGTCTCAAACATTTCCCTAATACATTATCATCAGAGCAGCACATTCTTTTTGTTACATTGATCAAATAAATCATGTCCTTAGTATTTTTTCAGTAGCATTGTGAATAACTGGAATGGAAATGCTTGCCCAGACGATAGCACAATATTACATCAGCACCATGGCTCAAAACAAACCAAAGTGACCCCTTGCCGTTTGACAGGAAGCAGTCAGGTTAGTCAGTTGTTGGCAGCAAAACAGAAATTGCGGGAGAAACTCAGCAGGTCTGAACAGAACAGTTCTGAAGAAGGGTCACTGGACTTGAAACAGTAACTCTGCTTTTTCTCCATAGATACTGCCAGACCTGTTGACTTTCTCTAGCAGTTTCTGTTCTTGTTTCAGATCTGCACCATCCACAGTTCTTTTTCTTCCAATTATTTTGGTCAGATGTGGGGTTTTGGAACCAAACAATGAGCTGGTTCAGAAATTGTTTTTCCTCAAACATGTACCGACTTATTCCAAGGATGGATATGTTTTATCCAGATCTTTTTTTCCATATTGTCAGCATTAGTTAAATGATTTATGTGTGTGCTTTTCAAGCTCAATTGAAATGAGAAGTTCAGAATTCTCCTGCTAAGTTATTAGGTGGGCAGGCACTGACAATAATGTTGCTGTCCAGTGTAGCATTTCCCTGCTTATGTTCGCCCCCACTGATGAACTTCATCAGGACAAGGAAATGCTGACCCCGAGAATCAGTCTGATATGTGAATTGCCCAATTAAAGTCAGCGAATGAGGTAATTGAAAGCTTGAAGAAACCAGGTTGAGATTTTGGTGGGGTACATGGGCTGTTGCTAAGGGGGTAGCCTAAGCACATAGAGGTTACCATTTAGCGTGAAATTAGTCATTGGTACACCAGGAAAGTAGGAAGCCCCATGAAAGGGAGAACGACTGCAAGGAACATTAAGCTGCTGGCACACATTTCCATTGGGTATCAGTGGTCACTCTTCTGGCATTGCAGGTGCATAAGAGGAAGGGACAAAGTTTCTTGGCACTAATGGGAGGCTACCTGCAAATGATGGACTGCGTGGGGTTCAGCAAGATTTTGACAAGGGTGGCTGGTCAAGAAGGTAAGAACTCATGCAAACGAGGGCAGTTTAGCAAGTTAGATCCTAAATTGGTTTAGTGGCAGGAGACAGAGTGTGCCAGTCGAAGGGTATTTTTGGGATTAGAAACCCATGTCCAGTGGCCTACCCTGAGGTTCAGTTCTGGGTCCCCTGTTGTTTGGTGTGCACATTAATGATTAGACACTGTAAGAGATTTACTCAATAACTTTGCAGAAATCAGAAAAATTGGTGGTGTGGCCAACAGTGAGGAGGAAAGCCGAAGACTGCTGGATGATATGGATGGGCTGGTCATCTGGACAGAGCACTGGCAGGTGGAGTGTAATTCTGATAAGTGTGAGGTAATGCTTTTTGGAGAGGGGTGCTAACAAAGCAAGGAAGTGCAAAATGGATATTATGTCACTGGCAACTATTGACAATTAGAGGGAATATGGGCTGATTGCTCATAGATCCTTGAGGACAGCAGGCAGGTGGATAAATGATTAAGAAGGCTTTTGGGATGTTTGTCTTTGTGAATACAAGCACAGGAGCTGTATAACTCTTGCTAGAGCCACAGCTGGAGTACTGTGTGCAGTTCTGGTCACTTCATGATAGGAAGGATGTGATTGTCCAAGCAAAACTCCTCTGTATACCTCTCCAGTACATTCCTGATGAAGAGCTTATGCCCGAAACATCGATTCTCCTACTCCTCGGATGCTGTCTGACTGGCTGTGCTTTTCCAGCATCACACTCTCGACTCTCCAGTACAATGTCCAGACTACAGTGATTCTGCTATTAAGAGAGACTGGATAGGGTGGGGTTTTCCCATAGAGCAGAGAAAGGTTGAGGGCACATCTGATTAAAGTGCACAAAATTATGAGGAGCATAGATAGGATAGATATTGAGGAACATTTCCCTTTAGTGGAGGGATAACTAGCCATGGAGTGTAGGTTTAAGATAAAGGGTAGGAAGTTTTGAGGATTTAAGGAAAAACCCCTCTGGCCATGCCCTGCCAGTAACCTTCCAATCGCCTGCAGCTTTAATGACCTACGGGGCCTTCAGAGAATCAGCTGTGGACTTTGTCATGACCACCTTCTCACCAAGTAATCTCTCAGGTCAGTGATATCCCATTTAAGAGAGCTAAACATTGCATTCACCTCAAAGCTTTTGGGGCCTTCCAGGCATAAAAGAGTCATTTGAGTTTTCCAAGTGCAGACCATAATTGATTGCACCCATTTAGTCACCAAGGCACCCAGTGACTGCCCAGTCAGATTCAAAAACAGAAAGAATGTGCATTTCCACAACATTGAGGAGTTCTGTGACTACAACAGTAGCTTCCTGGATGTGTAGATATTTTTAATCAACCTGTTCAGAGATGTTATTACACACATCCTGGAGCAGGTGGGAATTGAACGGAGACATCCTGTTCCTGCATATTTCCTGGAAACTGACGTAATTCTGTCATCCTCGTACATTCCTCTGCTGGTTTTATGCATCGTGCTGGTTTGCATATCATTCAGACATGTGTGGGTGATAAAGATGAAGCACAAAATGCACACAGCTTCTTGCACAGTGCTGCCCTCTGTGGTCATTGACATCAGAAGCGACGTGTATCAGTCTGGCTGGTCTTCAGTAGCACTATGACTGAATCTTGCTGAGATGTTAATAGATATCTTAGGCACACATCCCTTCCATGTTCAGGAGCAGCTTGCATCTTTAGCCTGCTGAGCTGGAGTGTCTACCAAAAGTTGAACACCCAGGGGCCTGCCTTCACTTTGTTTGCTAGAGCAAATAAGGTCATTGAACTTTTCTCTGCATTGCAGCCATTGCTCACGTTCTCAGCCTCCATCCCTGCTGGGCCTGGGAGGGTGGCTTTCCAGTCTCACACCCAATGTCAGGGTAGACCTCCTAGTCTGTCTCTGAAGGGAGAAGCAGCCCATCCCCAACCTTGCCAGCTCCTTGTCAGTTTCTGCAGTTGAATGAATACACCAGCGGTCACAGTAATGGCTCCAATTGGCTAAACAGACTAGAACAAACTATACCCTGGCAATCAAGCAGCCCCTGTCTCAACCCTGTCTGACCATGGTCACTTAAAGGAAACCCAACCCACCCTCCAGTCTAATAACAGGCACCATGGTGAAAAAGGAGCCTGTGACTGTCCCAGGAGGGGATAAGAAATTATCCCAACATTTGTTTTCCAAGTTGGAAAGGGAAATTGCACCTCAGTTCAGATTCACTAATCTTCACATGGGGAATGATATTTCTAGAAGGGATTAGCCGCACATTGCAGTTGTTGTTTTTGCTGAGGTAGCTATCTAAATATAATGACTTTAGTCAGTGCTAAAATTGTGTGCATATTTGTTTTGGTTGTGTTTATGCGTGCAAACTATCAAGTTAAAATTCCTCTGAAACCAGCTGATGGGAAAAGAACAACTGATCTCACAATCCCAGTGCAGGGACTGATTTCCTTCATTTAGTCCTTATTTAGGAATGACCCTATGCTGTGTCCTTTGGCCTCAGAGTAACAATTTGGAATTTAATAACCAGTCAACATAATATGCCCCAAATGCAAATACAAATTCCCCAAGCTGTTCAGGAGCAGCCATTAGACTTTGTGAAACAATCAGCAACTTAAGTTGTGAAATGCATTCCCACATTGCTACTATATTTTAGTTGATGACAGGAGCATGGAGTAATTTAGATAATATCTCTGTAGCTTGTTGCATTGGGGCATAGGCTTTGAGACAGGGGATCTGGGCAGTTGAACATTTGTGAGCTCATTAGGTTTCTGTCTGGTATGATATCACTTCACAATATCTAGAATCTGAATTCTCTCTCTTAATGAACTTTCATGTTTAGTACCAAATGACTTTTGTTTTTAACAAGGGTTAACTATGGTAGTCCACTTTTCATAGGCTGCTGATGCCAACTTTAGCGACTTAAAAGGTTTTTACAGTGCACTGGGAGTGTGTCAGTATTTACAAGCTTCACTGCATGTTTTATCCTAGTTGATATTTTTAATTCTGGTTTTCTTTTATGTCAGTTTGACCACTTGGAAAAGTTAGGAGTTCCCTGCATGCTTTTATAACACCACATTTGCTGGGGGAGAGATGGTTGAGGTGCAGAAAAGAATTGTTGAGGTTGTTGGCCTTGTGCATGGATGAGGGTGTGTGTTCATCTATTAATAACGACTTCTCATTCATGACTTGGATGCTTTAATCATGAAAGCATTTCTCTTCCACCACCAATCTCCCACTGTTCATCTATTAATAAAACCCTGACAGTGACAGTGAGGAATAAGTTTATTTTCCATCTGTTAATCTTATCCTTGGAGCAGGTAACTCATTATTGTATCTCAGATTTATAAGATGTAAGGCTACTTTTGCTGTTCTTATTGAAGAATTGCACATTTTACCATAAATAAGTTCCAGTTGCAAAACCTCATAGTGGTTGCAAATGAGTTAGCAACATTGTAATTTTTCACTAATAATAATTCTGGGTAATCCAAGATGGAGGATGGAGATAAATTGTGGTTTAAGAGCTGCTCACGTTTTTGAGGTATTTTCAGTGTTGGAGCTGATTTCCTTGAATTCTAGGAGCACTAATTACTGATTTATAAGCTGTTGGAACTTTGGAAGTTTGGGGGAAAAAATGATCAAAACAACTGCACTTTAAAAAAGAGAAAGACAGACAAAGGCAGTGCCACTTTCGGAATACTGCATGCAATTCTGGTCTCTCTGCTTTTTGTAGGATGTTGTGAAACTTGAAAGGGCTCAGAACAGATTGACAAGGATGTTGCCAAGGGTGGACGGTTTGAGATAAAGGGGGAGGTTGAATAGGCTGGGGCTGTTTTCCCTGGAGCATCGGAGGCTGAAGGGTGACCTTGTAGAGGTTTATAAAATCATGAGGAGCATAGATGGGGTAAATAAAGAAGGTCTTTTTCCTGGGGTGGGGGAGTCCAAAACTAGAGAGCATAGGTTTAGGCTGAGAGGGGAACGATTTAAAAGGGACCTAAGGGGCAACTTGTTTACACAGAGGGTGGTACGTGTATGGAATGCGCTGCCAGAGGAATTGGTGGAGACTGGAACAGTTACAACATTTAAAAGGCATCTGGATGGGTATATGAATAGGAAGGATTTAGAGGCATTTGGGCTAAATGCTGGCAAATGGGGCTAAATTTATTTAGGAGATCTTGTTAGCATGGATGAGTTGGACTGAAGGATCTGTTTCTATGCTGTACATCTTCATGACTAATTAGTAGTGTTATCCAGCTCATTGATACTAAGCAGCACAGTAGTAACTTGGCATCATGGCACACAACTGAAGGATGCACCTCTTAATATGAGTGGTTTGCAGCAAAGCAGATTTGGTTTAAAGTTGTTCCACTGGGAATAAAATATTTCAAAACAGCATAAACCTCCTTGTGATGTTATGGTCTTGCTATTTATTAACTGACCTTGCTTGCACATGAATTTGATTAAGAATCAGTAAGGTCTGTTCTAACTAGGTGGTTGGAGCTAGTGCTATGTGGGGCATCTGAAGTGCAGTATTCCATTCATTTCTTTGATGTATTTGTCCAAAATGATGGAATATATAAAACTGACTGCTGGCATTGACATTAGGCTAAACTCGTGGACATAATTTGCATTTGGCCCTGAAAAACACTGCCAACCTGGATTGAATGGGGTGAACAAATTTTGGATCTCCTGTCACATTTAATGTCAGAGGGGAAAGTGAGGTCTGCAGATGCTGGAGATCAGATCCTGAAGAAGGGCTTATGCCCGAAACGTCGATTCTCCTGTTCCCTGGATGCTGCCTGACCTGCTGCTCTTTTCCAGCAACACATTTTCAGCACATCTAATGTCAGGGCTTGCTTTTATTTTTGTGTCTATTTTCTGACTGTTGTCAGTCAGATAGGCAGCTGGTCAGAGGCGAATTGCTCCAAGTGGCAGTTGGGGAGGTGCCACATCAGAGTGTGTGTATGTGGGTGGGGTGGGGGGCTGGTGTTGTCAGTCAAGTCCAATGACTGGAAATCTCTGGTTGGTTGATAGATAAACCAGGGAATGTGGACGGAATCACCCCTGGTCCAGCCCATTGTTCCCGCCTTCCTTCAGCTTCCTGTTTCCCTGAGACCAGGGAAGCTTACCAGCCCCAAAGGAGATTGGTGTAACTCAAATCCACCTTCAGTATTATTTATCCAGGGGAAACAAGATCTGTTGTAACTCATTTCTGTTGCAAAGTGCAAAGAAAGCATTGATTGACATAGCCATTCTGTATTTCATAGAATCACAGTGTGGAAACAGTCCATTCAGCCCATCAGGTTCACACTGACTCTCTGAAGGGCCGTCCACCCAGACCCATCCCACTACCCTATCCCTGTAACCCCGCATTTCCCATGGTTAACCCCACCTAACCTACAAATCCCAAGACACTATGGGCAATGGAGAATGGCCATTCCACCTAAACTGCATGTCTTTGGACTGTGGGAGGACTGTGATATGTTTAACTATTTTTCTAGTGTTTAAATAGTTCATGATTCATTGCGATTAATACAATGAGCAACAGTCGAATATGTCCGTTATTATACTGATGGGAAAGTCTGAATGATTTGCTCATGACTAAATTGCTTTTCATAAAATACTGCAAAACACAAGTGGGCTATTTGGCTCATTAAATCTACACTTTTGTTTCATTCCCTGACTTCCCCTGCTCAACTTGGCAATTTTTAAAATCCTTCAGTATTTATCCTTTCTTTTGTTGAAGGCTACGTATGTGTCTGCAGCAACCATGATGATATTTCAGTGCTCCAAGTTGTAATCTTTCATGGAGTAAAGTCATTTTTTTCCTTATATCACCTGTTTGCTCCACCAATCACCACCATCCCCACTCCCCGCCCCCCCTCCCCGCCCCACCCCCGATTATTGGCCATTCAGTCACTGAGACTAGTTTAACTTTACTTGCTCTATCTTTATCAAATCACATCTTTTCTCTGTTCAGTGGAGAACAACTTCAGCTTCGATTGTCTAAATGCTTAGTTATCCCTTGTCCCTCGAGCTGTTCTCGTGAAATCTGCAAAGCTTCTACAAGCTTTCTGGAGTGTCTGAAGTTGAACACAATGCATCAGCCAGAGCCTAACTAATGTTTACTAAAATTTATTTTTAGACATTTTACTTGAATGAATGGTGATGCCAGTCATTCAGAATCATTTCAGTGCAGATCTGCAGTGAACTCTGTATGTTGGTTATTGTCCTACATGTATAATTAATAGTACAGTTATCATTAGTAGTTACTTAAATATCAAGTAATTAACGTAGTTGCAGAATTTCTCTGCCCCATGCTTATTTGGCAGGCCTTAAACTTCTAACTATTTTGTGTGTGGGCATGCGCCAGGTTGTTTGGCTAGGGCCCATTGTTTGTGCTGACTATTCTATTGCCTCTGCTAGTAGCCACCCTATTGTGACAGGATCTGAAGATCTCCAAGGTCCTTTTAGATGTGCCTCACTGCTGAGTGTTCCTGGCCTTCCCTCCCAATATCTTCACTCCTATCCAAGCAGAATATTCTTGTTCCCTTTTACAATCTGAGCAGCACTGCTTTCGAGCAGATGTTGGTTTTGACATATAAAAATCTGAAATGTGCATTTTTACAGCAGGTGAGCTGACAAGTCAGAAAGGCAGTTAATAGGCTCCTTGAAGATGTGTTAATCCAACAACATAAACAGTACATGGGAGATGGATATCATAGTGCATTTGATTCAGAATGCACAGGGCTTCTTGTTGGATGGAGGGACTGTTGTGTCACAGGTTTTTGGTTTCTTCATAGCAAGGTTTTGGAATTCAGACAGGCTTGAATAGAACTGCACGGATTACAGATACATATGAGAGTTGGACATGCTGTTTGAGGAAGGATATAGCTGCTATGTTGAGGCCTAGTTTTGTCATTCCAGTCCGTTAGCCTGACTTGTCTCATCTCATTTTGAGAATAACTGAAATGTAAATAACAAAAGTCAGTAACAAAAGGGCGTAATTTTAAGGAGAAGAGCAAGATGTTTAAGAGGGATTTGAGGACGGTGCAGGCTCAATAGCAGATGGCATTAAAACAGCAGCTAATGAACTTGAAAGACCCTACACAGACAATAAGCAAAATAATGTGATTTACAAAATACCTTGCAAGAACTGTAATAAACACTACATTGGACAAACAGGCAGAAAACTAGCCACCAGGATACATGAACACCAACTAGCCACAAAACGACATGACCCTCCCTCACTAGTATCCTTACGTACAGATAAGGAAGGACATCACTTCGACTGGATCAACACATCCATCCTAGGACAAGCCAAACAGAGTCATGCACGAGAATTTCTAGAGATATGGCATTCCAACAGGAACTCTATCAACAAACACATTGAGTTAGACCCCCATCTACCACCCTCTGAGAAAAAGAAAAGGAAATGACATCACCACAGGAGATGACATCACCAACCCAAAGAAAACCAAAGATATAAATCTAAAGCAGGAATTATCAGCAGTGCTTCGCCCGGAGGCCCACTGAAGATGTTACCTAGTAGGGTGACAAAACGTCTGGAAATGAACCTCCCAGCTCAGAAAGCAAACCTACATCTTCAACCTGAGCTACAAATCTTCTCAAAACTTGCTATGGCCCTCTACTGTGCTGTATGACACATGGACTTGATATTCCTTCAAAAGTTGAGGAAGAAATGTTTTGGCAGTGGGGTGTGTTCAGAGAGATGGTCAGTTCTGCCAATCGAGAAGTCAGAGATAAGGAACGCATGGACAATCATGTCAACCAACAGGAGTCTTGGTTGGAAATTCCCTTTGAGTAGTATTGCTTCAGCTGCCTGTTATACAGCTACACAGTATTCAGTTCTGTCACAAAACCTTTTTTCAACAGTTAGAAATCCTCTGGAAAGGAAAGATGACACCCAAAGCAAGTCAGCTCATGAAAGAGACAACAAAATCATGGGTGATTTTGAGTTGGCTGCTGAAACATTAACTTAGCTTTGTGAAAAAAGCTAGGAGAAAGTGAGGACTGCAGATGCTGGAGATCAGAGTCATCCCTGGGACACCTGCACCAACCAACCCCATCGCCCCGTGGCTGAACACTTCAATTCCCCCTCCCAGTCCATGAAGGATATGCAGGTCCTGGGACTCTGCTATCGCCAAACCCTAACCACCTGATGCATGGAGGAAGAACACCCCATCTTCTGCTTTGGGACCCTGAAACCACATGGAATTAATGTGGATTTCACCAGTTTCCTCATTTCCCCTCCCCCTACCTTATCCCATTCCCAAGCTTCCAAACTCAGCACCACCCTCTTGACCTGTCCATCTTCTTTCCTATCTATCCACTCCGCCCTCCTCTCCGACAAATCACCTTCTCCCTCACCTTCATCTACCTATCACATTCCCAGCCACTTTCCTCCCAGCCCCACCCCCTTCTATTTATCTCTGAGCCCCCTGGCCCACAAGCCTCATTCCTGATGAAAGGCTTATGCCCGAAACGTCGATTCTCCTGCTCCTCGGATGGTGCCTGACCTGCTGTGTTTTTCCAGCACCACTCTCTTGACTTTGTGAAAAAATCTGCCTGTCCAGAACCTACTCAACTCTTTCGATTGCAATGAATAGAAATGAACTCTGGGGCATTTTCTATAATGTGTGGCTGACCTGCAGCAATGCTCAGTTGGGCACTTGAAAAATGGCCCCGGGATTTTTTTTGAGGAGGGAAATGAGCTTCAGGTAAACAGAATGCTTGATGATTATTACTCGTATGTTTACTTGTGATCTGATGTAAAACAGTTTCATGTGTTATATCTCATCTCGTCTCAACAAGTGTTGCAAATTGCTTTTGAAAAAGCATTAAAAAAGGCATTTTATAGGAACATGTGCAAAAATCATGATATCCATCCCTGATCATGAAATGCTCTGTTACTAATTATGCTGTCATCGAATTAGTTACTGGGCAATAAGGGCGTTTCTAAGAACGTAACATGTTCCATCAACTTACGTGAATGCTTGTCATCACTTATATTCTGAAACTTCTGACAGGAAGTAAAAGTCACAAATACTTTTCCTTTATACGACTATGTCACATTTATCAGAATTATAGTTTTGGTTTGTTGCCATTTATTTGAAAACATAAACAAACAAGCTTGATAAGTCGGTTTGTAAATGGGGTTCATTTAACATAGTTACAGTATTTTTGTAATGAAGAACATCTACATTTTTTTCTGCAAGATGAGGTAGGATACTGTCCAAGGTTTATCAGGTGGCATTGCACAGTGCATGTGACTGTATCAACATGTGCTTTTATAAAAATATTGTGAGAGATGCACTAATTTTCTGTCCATCACACAACTAACCAGGAATTTCTCCTTCTCTTGCAACCTATCATTGGTATGTGTTCAGAGGTTTTGCTGGTTGATCCTCAAACTGCTTGGCTTTGCGATGAATGGACCTTCCTTGAGTCGTCAGGTCTTGGAGTGGGACTTGAACTTGGAAGATGGCATAACAGGACCATTACTCACTGTATCACAAAGTTTAGGTGCCTATTGCCAATCCATGACATGCAAAACCTTTTTCAAGCCATCGGGGAAATCTATGGACCGAGGTGAAATGGTCAAAATTCCCTTTGCACAGGGTCCTGTCCTTGTGTTTAAAGATGGTGATGCTGTTTGTCAATTCACAAAAGAAAATTTCCAACAAGAAATTTCCTGTGAATGCATAGTAGCAGCTGATGCTCTCCAGACTATGTTTCAGTCCCCAGTAGTAGGATCATGGGTAAACTATTATCAGAAGGAGAGATGCAGCAAGAACTCAAGCCAAACCAAAGCCTATGACTATGATTGTATTCCATTTGAGTCTTTGGTCATAGAGAGACTCCATGTGCTCATCTTGCCGATGTGGCAGAGTAAAGAACTTGAGCAATGCTACAGAAGTCACTCTTTTCAAGAAGAGAGATTATCACTCAGAAACTGTTGAGGGATTTCTCTGTTATCCCCATTTACAAATTCACCTGAATTGCCTACTTCATATGGCTGACCAAACCTTGACAGAGATGAAGTGTAGCTTTCGGCCTTCCAGATGAACCTTTGATATGTCTTGTTGCCAGGAAACTCCAAGTAAAATGCCAAGAACAGCACCAGGAATTCTTCGTTGCATTCATCAACCCAATCAAAGCATTCAAAATTCATTAAGCTCTGTGGATTATACTCCAAAGTTGTGGATGCCCAACCAAACATCTTCACAATCCCACAATTCCATGCTCTGTGATGATATGACTTCAGCTATCTTGACTGGGAGATCCAAAGCAGACCCCCTCGACATCTGCATCAATGTCCAGCAAGTCTGTGTGATAATCCCCATGGTATTTACCTGGCATTTGGTTGCTCACCTCGTCAAAGGGAAACGGTCCTATAGTGTGTATATTGGTTGTGGGCTAGATAGAAAGCTCTTTAACTTCAGTTGTCTCTTCGCTAATAGCAAACTGGCCACCCGAGATATGCATGATCTCTGCGAGATGACAGTTGTTGCTCATCCTCCACCAGGTTTATAAGCCACTCTGGATTTCTGCGATTGTCCTGACAAGGCCTGTCCTTGAATGTTGCCAAAATAAAACTCATACATCAACCCAGACCTGGTCAGTCAAACATTCAATCTCCCTCTTGTGTTGAAGATGAGACTGTGGAATATACTGATCACTTCCCATACCTTTTGCAGCCATCTCTCTCAGGCTGTCATTCTCAAGAAGGCTAAATACCAGGTCAGCTGTGCCAATTCAGTCTCCTACCAAACAACTCCACAGGTGTTTGATAAACAAAGACCCATGTAAGTCAGCAAGGGTCTTAGTGTAGACAGCACTTATTATCACCACAGGGCAGTACTGTCGTGAGACCTGGACTGTGTTGTCAGTAACACGTAAAAGTACTGGAAGAATTTAACCAACAGTGCCTCCACCATTTTCTCTGAATTTAGTGGGAGAATCGTTGACACATTTGTGTCCTTCTTGAAGCCAAGTCCACAAAACATTCAGTTAAAACTGAAAAATCAACTTCAGTGGCTTGGGACTGGTCATTGTGTCTAGATGGTGAATAGTGTTCAACTCCGCTCCCCCCGTCCCAAAAAAATGCCACCAAAATCAGCCCGTTTTCTCAACTCTCAAATGGCTGGTTTTCTGGAAAGGCTGATGAAAGTACCCCAAATGCATTTGGAAGTAGAGCAGCATTGATATTAATAACTGAGAGGTGCTTGCTACAAATGTTCAAAGTGTTGACAATGAGTATGCTGCATCTTACAGAGCAGAACTGCCTCAATGATGAGGCAGAATGGGAACAGAGAAAGAAGGGCATAAAGAAAATCCTGCATTCCGGATTTTGCCATCTTGAATAATAACTTTTGCCTAAAAATCTGCAGTTCGAGACCTGCCCTGTGAATTAAAGGACAGTTGGTGATAACATTATGACTAGGGAAATGAATGTCATTGTCAGTGCAAGCTGCGGGTATGTGTGTCTGTGTGTGTGTGTGTGTGTGTGTGTGAAGAGTCTGATTATTCCAAACTAATGCTCTTGCTGTTTTTTTTCAGCCAGTGCAGAATTGAACCTATGCTGTTGCTGTGACTTTGCATTGCAGACTGACCATCCAGTCAGCTGAACCCTCCCATGAAGTTTCTGCATTGTCCGCTTCACCTGAAGCAATGGTGACCCTTAGAAAAAACTCACTACTACCAATTGTTCTTCCAAATGAGAGGCAGAAAGTAGCCTATTGTCTTTTGGGAACTTGGTGACTTTCACATTTCATTGTTATTGCTCAATGAATATTATTGAGATGGTTTGGATTTGTCTGTGCTTACATATTTTAAGTGTCATGAGTTAGGTAGGTCAGTGTTAGATGGAGCAGATGAACTCTATTCTTCAAACCAATCACCACGGGGTTTTTGTTTCCTTCTCTCTACATGTTGTGGATGAATTGTTGGAGATTTATTGCTATAATTAGCAATTCCATGACTGTTGTACAAATCAACTGCCAAGATATAGAGGGTGAACTGGATGATCTTTCATTGTCTGGCAATTCCGGTGTTCCTATTTTATTCTGAAGGTATGAAAATAGTGGATGAATGACCTCCTTCTGCACTATAACAACTCTGTAAATACTAACAAAAAGCATTCTCAGTGCAACTTTTTCAATGATATATGGAATTGAATACCAATTATTATATTTTATTAACGATCATTTCACATTTACAAGTATGATGCAGTTCAAAGAATTTTTTATCTGAAAATGCAATCTGTTACTGACAATGTAGTGCATACTTCAAATCAATTTGAAACTGTTTGCTTCAAAATTTTGTTCACTGATAGTGAGTTGTGCTTCAGTGCCTGAGATTGGGCGCATTGCACGTACTGTTTAAGCTCCTAACGAGAAATGAGAGCTTCTTTGCTGACTGATGATAACCACGGTATTCAATGGCAGCCTGCATAACATTTGCCGACAGCTGTGTGAGGCAATGCCACTCCAAGCCAACACCCAGCCCCTCCTCCCAGTGATATTACCGTGAATGTTATTTGTGGGTCATTCCAGCAACTCCACACATAACGCACAAAAGGACACAGGCCAGAGTATTGTACAGCTACCTGGAACGTTTGGATGGTACTTTCTACAGTTTATATATGTATTTAGAACAGATTGTTGCTTTAGTGAGTAGAATATTGTATATATTTTTATTATTATTTAATGACGCCATAGTAAATTGTAGTTTGATAATTATGTGTAAATGAAAACCACACAGTGGAGTAAGTTGTGAGACAGAGACGATGGAAAATTTAAAAACAATAGCTCCAGCAATTTTTGATTAGAGCTAACGTAACTGTAAGTCAAAGTGTATTTCTTGTTTTTAAAAGTTATTTCATTTCACATTTTTGCTGTAAACTGTCTTTTGAATGAAATCATAAGCATTCTTACTATTTTAGGAAATCATATTGTCAGCTTTATAACCAGTGTGTGCTTGGTAATGATATAAGTTGGCTCAGAATTTTATGATGTTTTTAACCTTAGCAGGAGCATTTTCCTTCTGTTTCTGACCTCTGCTGGATGACCTGGTTAAAGTCGTATGCGTTTTCTGCCTGACATAACATAGGACAGGCCCACATGAGAAGTATGTGTTTTAAAAGCACCAGTATTTTCATGTGTGGCTTTCTGTTTAAGATTTCAATCATTTGCGTGATGTTAGCCACAGTACATATATCATCAGAGCCAGTGATGACTTGGTTAATTTTTATCAATCTGTTAAGTCTTCAAGCAAAAACTCTGTGGAACCAAATAATTGAAATGTTGACTAAAGTTAGAATTACGAGTTTCTGCTTGGGTGCCATTGATGATCTGGGTACAAATTGTGTCCATGATTGCATTCATTTTGATAAATACTCTTCTGTTTAGTTTCCACTAACACTCAGTGCACGTTACTGAATACAAAATCTACTGTTAACAAACTCAGTTGGGCATGACTTTAAAATGTAATTTTTATTACTTTTTTTTTCAAAAAACACGATGCATTAGTGAAGCTTGATTAATGGAGCAATAAGTAAGATGATCCCGTTTAAAAAAAAAAGTTTTTAATCATTGTCGGTGTTCTTCCCTGAAATAACCTAATTGTAAATTACTAATTACGATTTTTAAAATATGCAAACCCATTTGCTAGTTTTCTTGGGGTACAGTGCTCCATTCCTTGGTAAATGAAGCAAACGTTCCATACTAATTCTTATAAAACATACTGATTGCTATCTTTGCCAGCAAAAGGCACCATTTATGTTTTAAAGCCAATCTGAAGGTCAGCAAATGAATGCCGTTAGTGGAAACTCAATGGTGATGAATTTAATCTGTGCGTGTGGCAGGTTTTACAGCCAGTACCAGTTTACAAAACAGTGCTTTTTAAAACCATCTCAAAAGCTTGCAGAAACTTGTACAAGTAACATGATGGAATATGCACAATCCTGGGAAAATAACCCCATAGATTAAAAAGTGCTTTGGAACATGGGGTGCTGTATTGTGATCATTTAATCATTCAGTTTGATTGCAGTATAACGTTTTAAAATTATACCAACATTTTTCATAACTTACTTGCTTAGTCATTTTGTTGATAGTGCTTTTAATCATAATCAAACACTTAATAATCTACCTAATCAGCACAGCTTATTGTGTAGGCTTCAACTGAATAGGTTCCACAAATAAAATTAGACACTTAGTTGGGCATGATTACTGCAAGTAAATTTCACTGATGGCAAAGTCCTCACTATCTATTTCCATGGCTTTATCCTTGAAAGAGGCAGGGTATTTCGGTATTTAGTTGTATGTAGGTGGTTGAATGCTACAGAAGGGAAAACTGAATTATGATTCAGATCAATTTACCAACAAATGACTTGATGTGTAACACAGAGAATATTGGTTACCAGTAAGGTGGCAGATGTCCCGAGGCCAATTTAACTATCTTAACTTTTGTTTCAATTTTCTGGGAACTGAAGAGACTTGCTGTTGAAATGCACTAATCAAAATGAACAGATATGATATGTGAGTCGAAAAGTGGGGCGCTGGAAAAGCACAGCAGGTCAGGCAGTATCTGAGGAGCTGAAGAGTCTGATGGTGATAGGGTGGAGTGGACAGATGGGAAGGAAGATGGACAGATGGGGCAGTTCAAATGGGCAGTGCTGACTTGAAGGGATGGATCTCGGATGAGGTGGGGGAAGGGGAAATGAGGAAACTGGTGAAATCAACGCTGTGGCCATGTGGTTTGAGGATTCCAAGACGGAAGATGAGGTGTTCTTCCTCTAGTTGTTGGGTAGCTAGGATTGGCAGTAGAGGAGGCCCAGGACTTGCATGCTCTTGGCGGAGTGGGCGGGGGAGTCGAAGTGTTTGGCCACAGGGTGATGGGGTTGTTTGGAGCGTGTGTCCCAGATATTTTCTCTGAAACTTTCCATGAGTTGACATCCTGTATCCCCAGTGTAGAGGAGACCACATCAAGAGCAACAGACACAGTAGATGAGATGTTTGGATGTGCAGGAAAATCTCTGCCAGATATGGAAGGATCCTTTGGCGCCTTGGATGGAGGTGAGGGGGGATGTGTGGGCACAGGCTTTACACCACTTGTGACAGCAAGGGAACATGTCAGGAGTGGATGGTGGGTTGGCAGGTGGTGTGGACTTAACGAGGGAGTTGCGGAGGGAATGGTCTCTGTGGAATGCTGATAGGGGTGGGGAGAGAAATATATCTCTGGTGGTAGGGTCTGACTGTAGGTGGCAGAAATGGTGGAGAATGATGTGCTGTATCCGGAGATTGGTGGGGTCGAAGGTGAGGACCAGGGGTGGGGTTCAAGGAGGTGTGTGAAGTGGAGGAGATGCACTGGAGAGCATTGTGGATCATATGGGAGGGGAAATTGCGGTCTTTAAAGTAGGAGGCCATCTGGAATGTTCAGGAGTGGAATTGCTCCTCCTGGGAACAGATGTGGCAGAGGCAGAGGCAGAGGAATTGGGAGTAAGGGATAGTGTTTTTATGGGGGGGGTGGAAGGTAGAGGTGGGGATGTGTAGGCCTGGTAGCTGTGGGAGTCAGTGAATTTGAAATAGATGTCAGTGTTGACCCAGTCGCTGGAAATGGAGACGGAGAGGTCCAGGAAGTGCAGGGAGGTGTCCAAGATAGTCCAGGTGAACTTGAGGTCAGGGTGGAAGGTGGTCATGAAGTTGATGAAGTGTTCAACCTCGTTGTGGGAGCACAAGGTGGTGCCAATGCAGTCATCGATGTAGTGGAGGTAAAAGTGGGGGATGGTGCCACTGTAACTACGGAAGATGGACTGTTCCACATATTCAATGAAAAGGCAGACATAGCTATGGCCCATGCAGGTGCCCATAACTACCCCTTTGGTCTGAAGGCAGTGACAGGATTCGAAGGAGAAGTTGTTACGGGTGAGGACGAGTTCAGCCAATCAAATGAGTTTGTCAGTGGAAGGGTACTGTTTGGGTCGGCGGGAGAGGAAGCAACGGAGGGCTTGGAGGCCTTCATCATGACGGATGGACATGTAGAGGAACTGACTGTCTTTGGTGAAGATGAGGCTTTGGGCACCAGGGAAACGAAAGTCATGGGGGAGGTGGAGAGCAAAGGTGGTATCCCTAGACCAAGGGGGACAGGATTGTGTCAAAGTATAAAGAGATCCGTTTGGTGTGACAGGCGCATACAATGGGTTGTTCGGGTCAGTTATCAACTTCACGAACACCTTCCACCCTGACCTCAAGTTCACTTGGACCATCTCGGACACTTCCCTCCTCTTCCTCGGCCTCTCCGACTCCATTTCTGGCAATTGACTCAACACTGACATCTACTTCAAACCCACCGAATCCCACAGCTACCTGGACTACACCTCCTCCCACCACCCCTCCTGTAAAAACACTATCCCTTCCAGCACACCAATCTCCAGACACAATGCATTATTCTCTACCATTTCCACCACCTACAGTCAGACCCCACCACCAGAGATATGTTTGCCTCCTCACCTCTTTCAGCATTCCACAGAGACCATTCCCTCTGCACTCCCTCGTTAAGTCCACACCACCTGCCAACCCACCCTCCACTCCTGGCATGTTCCCTTGCTGCTGCAAGTGGTGTAAATCCCACACATCCAAACATCTCATCTACTGTGTCTGTTGCTCTCGATGTAGTCTCCTCTACGGTGGTGAGACAGGACGCCAACTTGTGGAATGTTTCAGAGAATATCTCTGGAACACACGCAATAAACAACCCCATCACCCTGTGGCCGATCACTTCAACTACCCCTCCAACTCTGCCAAGAACATGAAAGTCCTGGGCCTCCTCCTCCTAGCCACCTGATGCCTGGAGGAAGTACGTCTCATCTTCCACCTTGGAATCTTCCAACCACACAACCACAATGTTGATTTTACCCATTTCCTCATCGCCCCTTCTCCCATCATCCCAGGTCCAACCCTCCAACTCGACACCACCCTTTGAGCTGTCCCACCTCTCAACCTTCTTTCCCACCTATCTGCTCCACCCTCTGCTCCTGCCTATCATCATCACCCTCCCCACCTGTATCTACCTATCACCTTCCAAGATATCTTCCCCCCAGTCCCACCCCATCTCCTATATATTTCTCTCAGCCCCCTTCCCCCCCATCCCAACTTCCTGACAAAGAGCTTATACCCGAAACATCGACTCTCCTGCTCCTCAGATGCTGCCTGACCTGCTGTGTTTTTCCAACACCATATTTTTTGACTCTGATCTCCAGCATCTGCAGTCCTCTCTTTCTCTCAGATATGATATATGAATAAAATTTAGTGTCTGCGTAATCTGATGGCACTAACAATGATGGAAATTAAATATTGCAAATTCCAGTAACCTTATATTGTGGTGAGAGCTTATTAATAGCCAACCATTGTTTAAATTATGAAAAGAAAAACTTGTTTAATTTGTTTATTACCCTGTCCAAAGCAGAGACTGGAATTGGTTATCTTTGGTACACGCATTGTGATTTGACACGTGACGATAACATTATCCAAGGACACTAATTTATTTGTATACTTCTGAAATTACTAACTGCTACCTGGTATCTGACGGTGCAGCTCTGAAAACTAAAACCTGAATTGAACATAGAAGACAATTTTGTACAAATTTGTCTTGTTGGTTTCAGGTACTGTTATTTAGAGAGTAAGTATCCTTCACTGTTTGTGACATAATTGAAGATGAAAGCAATACATTGCTTTGTGTTAGCCAGACTGCATTATATTTAGACAAATATGCTCAATTAAAACAACAATGATTGTTTATTAATAGTAGTAATTCTAGTATTAAGTGGTATGTTGTAATGTGGTATGGCTTTTCTAAAAGATATTTCCACAAGGTAATATGTTCTTAATTTAAAATTATTGAATGATTTTGACCGCCATTCTTTTTTTTGTTTGCTTGGTAGGTTGCTTGTTTAACTTGTGTGAGCACCCTGTTCATTTGCAGGCTTAATTCAAAGCATTTAGCACAATATACAAGACCCTCCATTGCCTTGCTCCACCTGCCTCCCAATTCCTGCTTCTATCTCCATGGACATCACCAATGCAATTGTCTATCCTCTAACTCTCTAGCCTTCCCACTCCTTGTGTTATTTTCTTGAGTGACTGGGCTTGACATCCACTTATTCCTTAGCATTCTCTTCCCAATTATCTTTGTTGGCACTCTTCATTCAAAATATTTGTGCCCTTGGTCACCTCTCTTCAATTCTTCTGCATGGAATCTCATCTCAAGTGCCTCAAAGGGGCTGTCACTCTATCAAGGTGTTCTATAATTGTCTATTTTTGCTGTTAAATTTGTTTGCAGATTGTGGATTTTTTCTTTGTCATGTTTGTTACATAAGATCCTACAGCATTATATTCAAAGGTGTGAGTAATCACTAGCATATTCTAATGTACAACATGCTGAACATGGGTCTGAATAAGTTAATATCAAAGACCGCAATAAGCAACATCCATTATGACAGGATAAAAGTGAGGTCTCCAGATGCTGGAGATCAGAGTCGAGAATGTGGTGCTGGAAAAGCACAGCAGGTCAGGTAGCATCCGAGAAGCAGGAGAGTCGACGTTTCAAGCATAAACTCCTGATGAAGAGCTTATGCCCGAAACACCGATTCTCCTGCTCCCCTGATGCTGCCTGACCAGCTGTGCTTTTCCAGCACCACACCCTCGACACCATCCATTATGACGTCAAACGGATTTTGCAGACCAGCTTATGATTGCAAAGGAGTGAGACTGGACATTTGACGCTTCTTAATGTCTCTCTAATAATATCTATTATATCAATGTTTCTTAAAGTTAATCACTAACATGCAACAAACTTTACCTTTTTAACTAAATATTCTTCTAGTTAGACCAGGAGGTGGTCTTCCTCTACTACACTAGATTACATAGTTCCTGTAATTTCTTACACTTGAAGAGAATGGTCATAAAAACCTTCAAGATGAGCAGCAGCTCATATAGCATAGTGAGCTGGCCTGCCCATACAACATAGTAAAAAGTGGTGCAGATTTGATTTGTTTTCTCATAGAACAGCGTAAGTAGCATTGTAAAATATTCAGCCTCAGCTTTAAGTCTCATACAGTGCCCTCAGCATCAGGGAAGAGCTGAAGATGTAAAAGAAGAAATACTGATGGCAATCCTCAGCCACGAAGAATAACCCAGTGAATAGTGAAAACATTTCAGACCTGGTAAGAGAGACACATACAGGGGAGAGTTAGCAACTGCCTTGAGAAGGAGAATTGGTTTGTCCAAAGTAGGTACAGGCAGTGTCACAAGATGTGTCTATGAATGGTAGAGTTCAGTGTTGAGTGAATAAATGTTACAGGCTCAGAGCAAAACTGAAAATCTCTGGTGGATCAGGAGGAACTTTACAAAAACAATATTCCAGACTGCAAAAGCAATACGTTTTTAAAAAATTACTTGCAACGGATTGAATGTCTCTGACATCCTGAGAGAGCAGCCAGAGGTATGGCTACAGAAGTAAATTAATAAGCCATGAAGGACATCGCAAAGACAATAATTAGGGTGATAAAGTTGGCACATTAAATGTCTAAACTAGACTGATCTAATAGGAGTACAACATTTGTGAGACTTTAATCAGATCCTGGATCTCCTGTCTTTTTCTGAATAAAGTGAGAAATGTTCATTAAAGTCACAAGCAGTGGGATTTATTGTGAACTGCAAAAAGAGAGGAATCCTTGGTTCTACCTTTGAAGTGTGAGAATCCTTCAATTTAGCTACAATTTTAATCACAAGAAAGTAGCAATCATTCATTTCAGGTGTAAAATGAATGAAAATCCAGCATTGTAGAAGAATAGAGCTGCTATTAATGTAAAAATCTAAATCTTTTAAAAATCTAAACTATGCAATTACATTAGAAAGCTATGGCACAAGAAAATAATATTGCCAGGTTCCAGAGATGGATGAAATAGAACACAGAATTGGACACTTAGGAGAAACAACTTTTGAGATACAGAATAGCACCCAAATCAGATACTAAATCAAAAGCTGAACAAGCAAATTCAGTTCTGTACTCAATTGGGAGTATAGCTGATGACATTTGAGCTCACAAAGGTGTATAAGAAACAGCAGACATATTTGAAGTACTGAAAACCTTTGACAAAACCTTTAACCTCAAAACTAATAAAACTCTTAGAAAAGCAAGAATAAATGAACAGTTCAGAAGCATCGGGGAAATCCACAGATGATTGCATTCAGAATTTCTCGAGATTCATGGAGAAATGTAAATAAGATGATTTTAATTCTGAGGGGAAATGGGTAATCCAGCCCTTACATTTTGGCAATGATTATCTTTCAGATTTCAAGTTAGACATCTGTTGAGTGTGGTTATGCTATTAGATAACGATCCATAGTTTAAAAAAGCACACTGTCTACAGATGAGAACAGTGCAAGTGCAAGGTCCAGGAAGTAAAGCACTTGAGATTAAAAGTATGCTACAAGCAAATCCCCAATATAGGGAATGCCAAGTAGCAGAAAACCTCTATGTACTTCACAAACAGGAATTTTCACTCTTGAGTAGGGTGACAAATGGTAGAAGGTGTTAAACTATATAAAGTTAAGGAACAACTGGTCAAAGTAAAGCTGACAGAAGATATCCATAGGACTCCCTAGACTCATAGCAGAACCTGAACCAAGTGCACTAAATTCTGCTTTTCATTATGTTAGCAAAATACATCGATTCTTACAGTCAAAACATGCAAACCTGTGATGATACTGGATTGGTACACATACTTTTCACTGCTATCAACACCAAAGTGCTCAGACTGTAGGAAGCAGCAGGCTTTGCAATGAAGGAAAAAAAGAATGAGATTGCCAATGAGCAGCACATCCCAGTTGAGCCAGTTGACAAATTTAAAACTGCGCAACTCAGTTTGTAATACAACTTAGTGAATAAATAACTAAAGCAGACTCTAGGCAGGTTGAAGTTCGATGCTGAGTTAACTTGGAAGCTTAGGCACAATATTTGACATCCTGAGAAGGAAATCTCAAAGACAAGAATTAGATATATTGGTTTCACCAGTACTGCAATCACTAAGGGCAAATGACAGATTCCAAACAAATCAACATGTGAAAGGAAAACATTGACATGCATCAGCACAAATCTGCAAGTGAGTTGGGAATAGAAATCTGCTGACACAGATTGAAAATGTGCTTATAACTCCATGGAAGCCACCAAGGAGAAGATTAATGTTCAACAACTCAATAAGGAAGAAATTGCCTATTACAGCAGGAAAGATGTCCCCAGGATACAAATCCAAGAGATTAAAGATCGTCCAGTTTAAAGAGAACTACAGACCTCACACTGTCAGGAAGATAATCAAAGGCAATCATCTTCCACCCAGCGAATTATCAGTTTTCCACGTTCAACGTGTATATGTGGCCCCCAGAACACCTGAATTTGTAAAGTCAGAGATGTGGAGGGAGATGGGGTGATGGTAAATGTAATGATATGTACAGACAAATGTATAATATTAAAAAGGGAAAGAAAAAGCTTGATGGAAGATGTTGCATATGGTTCTGGAGAGTAACTTCTAAAGATTTCCATTAGCTCCAGCCATGATGCTGATGGTGTATATGGACCTCTATGGCCTTGGGACTCAAATAAGTGAGACCAAACATCATGTGCTCCTCAAAATCTCTCTACCGAAATTTATCATATCAATGTAATCTGGAACTAGTAGCGATTGTGGAATAAAATAAATCTTGTACATTGCAAGAAACTCTTCCAGTTGTATCAGGAAGTGGTTACCCTTTACCGTACTAGATCAAGCATGTCCTGTTCTTACCTATACTTTGAGAGGATGGTGGCAACAGCATACATCGAGAGCAGGAGCTCACAGCCTTTATTGGCTTTTTGTGATCAGTCTGAGAGTCTTGTGTAGTTGAAATAACTGAATACCAAGAAAACTATGAATGAAGAAAACCATTTATCTCATCTTAATGCATACCCTCCTACCTTTCCCTTAGTGCAACATCCAACTGATTGGATGGTCTTACTGACTGATTCACTCACTTTCTTGCCTGTTCGCTCACTCACACCCACCGACCCAATTCTGCCACATTTATCCAGTGGATATTTAAAACTGCTTCTGACATATCACCAATGGGTAGGAGCTAAGATGCTTAACATTAAATTTGCCAAGATCCTTCAGTAATTATCTTTGAAGAGAAAATAGATCCAAACAATCATATTGGTTTATTTTCCTTGCTTCAAAACAGCTAACCTATTTAACTGCATGTTTCATTGTAATTCCACACAAGTGCAAATCTGCCCTGCAGCGTATCTCACTATTAGCTTGGTTTACAGTACCTCTGACCTGAATCTTATTTTTTTAGTATTTTGTTTATTCATGCACATTACAGGGACTGTTAGTTAACATTTTGTTCAAGTCACATTTATGCATTTGGATCACTATTTCATATATTTGATCTCCATCCCTTTTGTATCTTTCCAAAAGGAATTGGCTTCCAACAGGTTGACATTTTCATTAGAAGTCAGGTTTGATTTAGAGTTGTGTTTTGAGTCAGCTTAATTTTCTTGTAGAACTTTGTGATTTGTTTGTATACCTCACAAACCCCCTTTAGCCTATTTAATTCATCAATACTTACCAGATAAAGCAACAGTTATTCTCAGAGTGCAGTTCTAAATTTCTTTGACATATTATTTTGCAGGCTTACATCCATAAATAGCAAAAACTTTGTAATACAGTAGCGCCTCGACATACGAACGACCCCATTCACGAAGAAATCGGTTTATGAACAGGATTGTACGTAAAATTTTGCTTCAATGTACATACGAAATTCAAGGTACGAACAAAGGTACAAACGCAAAAAGCCCGTGTGTGACCACGTGGTTTCATTGTTCTGCTTTGCTACGCGCTTGTTGAACGCAAAAGCCCTCGGGCCCCGTGTGATCTCATTCAGTTCGTCTTTGGCGCGTGTGCTGTGAACAGCGTCCGTTGCTACGTCCAAGCATTCTTACGCTATCCGAACAATGGGAAAAATTGATTCAGTTTGTGAACTTTTCGGTTCGCGAACCGGGTCTTGGAACGGATTAAGTTCGTAAGTCAAGGCGCTACTATACTTACTTTTCACTCCATATCACAAGTTAGCCTATTCCCAATTTATGTGAATATAAATAAAATCTAGACTTAGTTCCAATTTATGTTTCATCCTCACTTGTTGTCTTATTAATGCAGAGAACATTTCAGTATTATTACTGTAAATCTCTGGGAGGTTGTCTTGCAGTATAATGCTTGGATATCGCCAAATCAAAAGATTCAGCCTAAGATGCCAAGTGCTTGAGGAAATCAATGTGGATATTCACCAGAATGTTTTAGTGGCTGAAACGTTTCAATCCCACAGAGAAACTGGGGAAGCCAAGATTGTTCTTCGTTCCCCTTAGATCAGACAAAGACAAAAGGAGATTTGACCGAGGCCTTCAAAATTATGATGATTTTGATAGAGCAATTAAGGAAAAAGTATTTCCATTGCCAGAAGGAAAATACACAAATTTAAAGTATAAAAAAATGCTTTTTTTTAACATGGAGAGTTCTGTATTTGGAATTTATGGCCTGAAATATTGGTGTAAATGGATTTATTAGTCCCTTTTGAAATGAGGATAGGATAAATACTAGAAGGGATAACACACAGGCCTGTGGGAAAAGCATGAGGAAAGATGTAATGTTATTTACATATACCTTTAAGGGGGTGTATTTTAAATTGTCACCAAAAGAATCATCTCAGCAAGTTATTGTGCATTAGTTCCATGATTTTTTAGTTAGTCTATCAGCAATATTGTTACGATAATCTCTAAGTTTACTCTATCTGTCTAAAATCTTATTTCCAAACTTTTTAAAAATGTTTTTTAAAACAATTTGTGTGTATGGTTAGTCAGTCTGGGTCTAAAAGAAGAATGTAATAAGTACTTGAATTAATTGGACAACTCATTCAACGGTCCAGCTGTCTCATTCTTCGCTGTCTCATTCTTTGATTCCATGCCATGAAACCACAATGTTGGGCTAAATTACTTACAAATTGTATTGTGTCAAGCCATAGATATGATAGTGTCACCCAAGTATCAGGCAGTAATTCTTTTTTATAAAATGGCCAGTTTGCTTCTTTATGGGTTGCTGGGAACCAGGTATGCTTTTTGCTCATGAGAATGGCACACTGCAGACTATATCTGAGCTACTGCACATGTAGTCCAGTCTTGTCTATTAACTGCCACTTGTGTGATGCTCTGGTTGGGAAAGTTGGATGTTTAACATAAGCTGATACCCTGACAAAAAGCAGCCTTGGGCAGATCAGCTCCTGTTGGTGCCATTCCACTCACACTGAGATTGACTGATCTCCAGCTTGGGGCATGGCTAGTCTGACAACTGTTGTTAAATCCTGAAAACCATGAGGAACAACTTAATATATCCTGACTAAATCATCTGAAAGCCAGGATTTTGTCCATCCTTGCAGTTGTTAGGAGTGTCTACTTTTGCGTTTCATCGAAAGACTGACTTTGAAAGACAGCCTTAATCAAGTTCCAGATTGTTCTCTTCTATTGTCTTGATTCCTTCTTTGCATCTTTGTATAGTCAAAAACTTTCTTTAAAATAGGATTCAGAAGAGATTTGACAACAATGTACTTTTTAAAAAAGAATCGTGACTTCAGGAAATGGTGCTAGGCACTGGCATGTTACCTGGTGTCAACCCCAATTTAGAATGATAAGGCAAATCTAAATTTAAGGGTCCTTGGAATTCAGCCTTGACCCGTGTCTGGTGACCATGGAACAAGCCTGCTTGTAAGTGCCGAATCAATAGTCTTGCTCAGGGACCAGGTGGTGGGGCACTGAGGAAAATCAGAATCAGTGTTGTTTCTCAGCTGAGGTTCAAATACATTGTTGGGACAAACTCGGTGGAGCTTTCATTCCTATTGACCTCTATTTATGTGTCTTGGTACCTGGCATGGAAAATGGCAAGTCAAGCAACTAAAGTAAGATGAAATGCTGATTATTATGAATATGCCCAGTGAAACTCATTGGCATTGTCATTATTATATAGTTAACATTTCAATGTCATGCAGTGCAGAAATTCAAAATAAGTTTCACTACTATGGGACATATCCACAGAATTAACACTTTGAACACTGCAATTGAAGCTGTGTGACAAAAAATTAAAACTCTATCTGTTGTATTAAAGCCAAGAATTGTGTGATAAACTTGTAGATACTGAAATTATGTCATGAGGTACTAATGGATGAATGCATTGTGTGTTTGTTGAAATTCTTTAGTCTGCAGTTTGAGGCGATGTATTAGATCATTAAAAGCACTTTTTTTAACAAAGCATTTAACAACTCTGAGAGAAGAGAAAATAATTACACTTTGCAAACTTCAGTGTAGGATGTACTCTGTATTAATCTCAGGAGAGCACAGAAACAGCAGTGAAATTCTTTTCAATAGAAATTAATCACAACTTTTAAATGCTATGATAAAATTGGAGTTTTACTGTAAAAGCAGGCTTCTCTTAATATCAAATTGCTTCAAGGGCTAATTTACATTAAATACATTGAGGTTGTGTTCACCACAATGTAATAGCCAAATTGACATATTTGGTAACAACAGAGCATGACAAAAAGATTAATTGAGGTATTGATTTCAGATAATCATTTCAGCAGTGGAATGACTGAATGTGCATGTAGTAACATTATTGAAATGCATAAATCAGTATAACAAGCTACATCATTGCAGCCGGGAAATGGATTGTTACTGAGCTATTTCATTTTGCGATGACATTTCCCATGTCCAAGTAGTTTTTCGTAAACCTTAAAATTTGCTGCACTGTCAATGGCTGTCCTTCAGTTTGAGGGTGATGTCTGCTCAGGATCTCAAAATTATGCCATGTGCCTTTCGATGACTGAACGTGTTGACAGTTGACCCACAGATCTTTGACACATGGGACAGAATGTCCCACAAGCCAGTGAGATTGAGCAGCGAGAATTATTTCTTTTTCTCTTGCTTTCTGTGCTATAGTCTGCCTCACTATTAGAGCATTGTGACTCAAAGCATGATAACAGTTTGTCAGACAAGTTGTCACCATTTTAAAAATCTATTGCCTCCTAATCATGAATATTAATGCTCCCTTGCTGTAGACTACTGTTTAGTGTAATTTGTGGTGATACAATTTGGAACAATTACTATGGTTATGTTGGTGCAACACCCTGTGTATATACATAACACCATAGATTGCGCTATTTTCGATAGATAAGGTTAATGTGAAGGAAACAGATTTTTGTTTCTTTTTCCTCCAATATCCAGTAGAATTGGAGGAAACTTGAGGTCAGTTAATTTCATGTCAGTGTTAGGAACGATACTGAAATCTCAAAGAGCAGTCACTGGAAGCCAAAACGATATGAAGAATAGTCAGCAAGGATTTCAAAGCAAAAGTGACGCTTGACCAGTCTTATTGAATTCTTTGAAGAAATATCACATCCTAAGAGTCATATCTAGCTCAAAATCAGATGGTTTTAGTAGTTGGGAGTCAATCATCTCAGCATTGAAACAACTCTTCCCAGGTCTGTGTCATCAGCCCATTCAGTTTCATTTTTAAGCTTTGCTCCCTTTGTTTGATCACATGTGGTATTATTCACTAATAATTGCACAGCTTTGAGCTGCATTCACAATTCCTTATGTAATGAGCCAGTCCGTTCCTATGTGCAGAATAATCTAAACAATGTACAGTATTAAGTAGCAAGTAATATTCGTGCTATATACATGGCAGCAATAATCTCTAACAAGGTTTAACGACTTCCCATTGACAATTAGTAGCATTACTATCATCAAATTCCCACAACTTACCACACTCCACCATCCATTGCCATTACCCAGAAATTTCAATAGGCCAGTCATGTAAATGTAATGGCTGCAACATGTTCAGAGGCCTTTTATATTAAAGGATGATAAATAATCAACCACTATTTGTCAAGGGTAACTCCCTACTAATAACTGTTAAAATAATAATGACATAGTTAGTTAAATTGCACTCTCAGGAGGCATGAAGTTATCACAGTCTATTTATAGATAACTGCTGACACAGCACTTTCGGACTGAATTATTCATCTGTAGTTGTTCATTATTAAAGAGCTGAGAATATTTCATCAGTTTCAGATTAACTTCAGTTTTTAGAAAACCTTCACATGTTGCAAACAGTGTTTTTGGTACATTGCAATGTACACAATCATATGTAAATCTTTTGTGAATGCCAGTTCATTAATGGTTTCTGAAAACAGAATCCAGCTGCATTGCTCTGCTGAATTTGAGGTATAAAAGGGCCGTGGGAGACGTGAGTGTTTTAATTTATGTTTATTATGATATGAAATTTGTTGCCTGAAAGTGTGGTGGAAAAATGTTTTAATGGTTCTCTAAAACAAACATTATCTATACTTAAGTGAAAAATGTGGATGGTAGTGAGGAAAGAACAAGAGAATGGGACTAATTGATACCTGTTTCAGGGAACAGGCACATATATAATAAGGGTTGGTCTTCTCTGTGTTTCATGATGGAGAGAAAAAAATCCTGTGGAATTTAGAATACCTTCTAAAATAAATGAATTAATAAAATATTAAACCTAATATAGCTTTGCTGAAGTGCAAAGGAGTGAAATAATGGGAAATATTAAATGATCCAAAATGATCTTACTAGGAATTGCCCATGATTCATGCCACAATCTTGGGTTAGTTTAAATAATGCCCAAACACTACTTTTGCAGTTTCCATCTGAAGAAATACCGCATACTAGACGTTGTTGCCCTAGGCTCACCCTAAAACGTAAAGTGTATTGCACTCATTCCAGAAGTGTCATTTTTAATAGTGCTATTTGGCAGTGAATTTAACAAATAAATCTATTGCCCTTTGTTCAGGTGGGTAGTCACCAGATTCCCTAATGCAATGTGGTTTGTGAATAGAAGTGCATAATTTCATATTTTGCAAATGGTTCACTTTAGAATAACATTTTTATTATTTCTACTCAGATCAATATGCAAATTCTCTCCCTCCAAACTTATCACATTGTCATTCCTTTCCAGTATATTAAATTGCACAACACTATCATCCTGCATTCCATGAATAAACAAAATAAATAATCATTCTTGTTTCAGAAGAAGAATGCACTAACCTCTTGTCAAATTAACTAAGATATTAGATAAAGTACATCCTGCATGTTAAAGCTGTAAGCACAGTTGATTATAATGTTAGACATTGACCTTTTTAATATGATGGAGAAGTGTTAACAAATTAAAAACTGTACTTGCTGGCAAGCATCTTGAACAGCTCTTAGTGTACTTAGGGAAATACATTTGCAGTGAATTCAGGGGATAAGGTGGGATTGGAGGAATATCACTGGGCTACAAATACAGAGACCCCAGTTAATCTGGGGACATGGGTTCATATCATCAAAGCAATGGGTGAAATTTAAATTCAATTAATTAAAGGATAATCAAGAATTGAAAGCTAGTCTCAGTCTTCGTGACCATAGAGCTATTGTTGATTATCTTAAAAACCCATCTACTTTATTAATGTTCTTTAGCGAAGAAAGTCTATGTTCCATCCCTGGTCTGGCCTACATGTGACTCCAGATCCACAGCAATGTTGTTGACTCTTAACTGTCCTCTGGTATGGCCAAGTAAAACATGCAGTTCATGGAGAGTTAAGGACAAGCAATAAATTGTCACACCCATTTCCTACTATCAAATAAACACCCATGTTAAATCAACTTCATCAGTATTACAGTGAATATAAGAAAGAAAAGAAAGAATAGGCAGGGGCATGTTGTAAGTATATAGATCAGTACACACGATGGGTGAAGGAGGGAGGAGATGGAAAGTTGTACAATGATTTAATCTTATAGACATGGTTAACAGAAAAGAATGAAGTTAATCCTGTAACTATACTATAGATCACCAAAGTTAATGAGAAGGATTTGTTTGTTCTCTTAAAAAGATACAATTTACATGTGAAAATATTTAATAATATTAATAGGGATCTTCCATCACTCATTGAGTATTGTGTCCAGATATGTTTATTCTTTAAACAGAATAAACATTGTTCACTCAGACACCACAATCTAATATTTATTGGAAGCTTTAATATAATACCAAAGAGACTTGAACTGTTGATTGTAAGATGTTAGGAGTAATTTACAATCTTGGCAACTGATCAGCAGTCTGCCAGGCAGAGGGCCCACCCTCCGTGTAAGGTAAATTAGGAGGGCTCTGCATCAAGGGTGTGATGTCCTTCACCAGATTGAATATTATTCACAAATGTCAAGCATTATAATCCGACTTATCAGTCAACTGTTGAATTATTTTATTGAGAAGTCTATGTAAAGAAGCAAGACCAAAACTGAAGAGCAGCCATTAATATTAAAACTGTAAAGATTGAATTAATGAGGAAACAACTGTTAAGTAATAGCAAGTTTGAATTTTTACAGGCTTGGATTACTAGAACGTGACAGTGAATGGAAATAATGTTTTGAAATTGGTTTGAGCTACCATCACTTTTGAATATAAACACCACAAAAATATGACATTATACATCACATTTGGCATTTTTGTATTTGTCCCGATGTGTGCAAGATGAGACTGTCATCTCCATGGACAATGGCTGCATGTACGCCATATGTATGGACATTAGCATTCAACATGTATCAGTCTCACCATTTCATCATGGCACATCTCTCATCCACTTACAGTATGGTTGTGCTCTTGAATGCTGCACTTTGGAGCACACTGGCACCTTTCATTGGAATATTGTTACCAGTAGACTTTGTGCCAGAAACAGGTACCCAGCTCATGGGCTAGAACAGGGTTCATCCAGGGCTGCTGTCTGTCAACACACACTCACACCCATTGTGTATCTTGATGTCCACAGCATCCCAGACGTACCTTGTCTTTTTTGAACTTTGTCTCATCCACCATGCTATCGGGATCACAGTCCGTCTCTCTTGTCTTGCTGGTCAGCACAGTCAAAAAGGCAGGCAGCTTGTCATAGTTACAGGCAGTCATCAGTCAGAGTGGTGGATGGTTTGCTGTACTGCACGGTCGCAGTTCAATGTTGCACCTGCAGTAAGTGCCAGCAGCTCATGCGGTAAACACACTGCATGTGCTTCAACTAAATGGCCACATCTCAAAGCCAGTGGGGAGTAGACCTCATTCAAGTCAGGGGGAGGTGACCGGAGTTGATTGGAAGGGGAACCTAGTAGGGAACATGGTGGAGCAGCAATGCCAGAAGTTTCTGAGAGTAATTTGGGAGGCACAGCAGAAATTAATCCGAAGGAAGAAGAAGAATCATACTCAAGGGAGGGCGAGGCAACGATAACTGACAAGGGAAATCAGGAACAGCAGACAAAAAAAGAAAAAGCATACAATGTGGTGAACATTAGTGGGAAGCCAGAGGATTTGGGGTCAGCGGAGTGATAGAGTTGTATAGCATGGAAGCAGACCCTTCGACCCAACGTGTCCATGCCGACCAGTTTGGGACAACTGAAAAGCAATAAGAGGGAGAAGATGAAATATTTGGATAAGGAAGCTAGTAATATAAAAGATGATTGCAAGAGTATTTTTGAGATATCTAAAAGGTAAGAGAGAGACAAAAACAACAGGACTGCTGAAAAATGAGGCCGGAGCAGTAGTAATGGGGAACAAAGAAATGGTGGAGGAACTGAACAGGTACTTCACATCACTCTTCACATTGGAAGACCCCAGTAGCATATAGACTTCAAGAGAGTCAGGGGGCAGAGGTGAATGTAGTGGCCATCATGAAGGAGAAGGTGCTGGGGAAACTGAAACTTCTGAAGGTGGATAAATCACCTGGACCAGCGGACTACACCCCAAAGTTCTGAAGGAGATAGGTGAGGAGATTGTAGAGGTATTCATGATGATCTTTCAGGAATTACTGGAGTCAGAGAAGTTCCCAGACGACTGGAGATTTGGTTAATCTAACACCCATGTTTAAGAAGGGAGAGAGGCAGAAGACAGGAAATTATAGGCTGGACCTCAGTCAGTGGAAAGATCGGAGTCCATTATTAAACTTGATATTGCAGAGTGCTTGAAAGTGCATGGCAAAATAGGGTTGAATCAGCACGGTTTCGTCCAGGGGAGGGCATGCCTGACTAATCTGTTTGAATTTGTTGAGGAGGTAAAAAGCAAGTGAGTTCTCATCCACTGGCTCTACTTTGTTTATTTGGATCTCCAGAAGGAATTTGACAAGATGGCACACAGGAGGCTGCTAAATAAGACAAGAGCCCATGGTGTTAGGGACATGGACGGAAGATTGACTAACTGGCAACAGGCACTGTGGGGATGAAAGGAGGAATTACTAGTGGAGTTTTACAGGGCTCAGCGTTGGGACCACAAGTATTCACATTATCCAGCTGAAGGAACTGAGGGCATTGTGAATCAGTTTGCAAATGACACGTAGATAGGTGGAGGGATCGGTAATGTTGAGGAAGCAGTGAGGAGTAGGGCAAGCTAGGAGAGTGGGCAAAGAAGCAGCAGATGGAATACAATGTGGGAAAGTGTGAGCTAATGCATTTTGGTAAGAAAAGCAGAGGCACGGACTATTTACTAAACGGGTAAAGGCCTCAGAAATATGAAACACAAAGGGACTTAGAAGTCTCTTAAGGTTAACAGGTTCACTGGATATTTAGGAGAATGCATTGTTTGTATTCATTTCAAGAGGGCTAGAATACAAGAGCAAAGATGTACTGCTAGGACTGTATAAGGCTCTGGTCAGACCACATTGGAATATTGTGAGCAATTTTGAGCACTATTTCTAAGGAAGGGTGTGTTGGCATTGGAGAGATTTCACAAGTGTTTTACATGAATGATCCCAGGAATGAAAGACTTGTCATATGAGGAGTGGCTGAGAACTCTGGGATTGAACTCGATCAAGTTTAGAAAGGTGAGCAGGGATCTGATTGAAACTTCGAAAATACTGGGATGCCTGGATAGAGTGAATGTGGAAAGATGTTTCCACTGGTAGGAGAGACTAAGACCCAAGGGCACGGCCTCAAGTGATGAACTGAGATGAGCAATTTCTTCAATCAGAGGGCAGTTAGTTGCTGCAGAGGGCTGTGGAAGCCAAGTCATTGAACGTATTATGACAGATAAATTGATAGATAGATTGATAGATTCTTGATTGGTAGGGGGATCTTGGTTTATGGGCGAAGGCAGGAGAATGGGGTTGAGAAACATATCAGCCATGATCAAATAGCGGATCAGATTCCATGGGCCAAATCGCCTCATTCTGCACCTATGTCTCATGGTCTTACCAGTCAGGCAGTCCCAGTCGATCGAGGACATCAAGAGGAGAAAGATTGGAAAGGCAGCCAACAAAACTCCTTTCTGGTTAGGCTGTCTGTGATTGATTCTTTTGACTGAATTTATCCAATTGCATTATCAGTGAATATAACTCCAGATGATCTTTCAAGACAAAGCTTTTGACTGTGGTACAATTATGATATTTATAAGACTAGTGTGTTTTGGGTCAGAGCCTTTAATTTAGGATAAAATTAAGGAAGTTATACAACTTCTTCTGGAAGTCATCTAACCTCAGGCATGTGTGATGGGATGTTAAGATTAAAGAAATGTCCTGAATTGTTTGCTCGAAAGAGGGTGTCCATATTTTTGAGCAATGGCAGGACTGTGTATGTATACAGTGGGGCAGCCACTAATATGGAAACTGAAAGCTTAAGAGTGAGCGGCAAAGTCTTTTCTTTCCTTGTTTTCCAGCTCTTCCTCTCCTACCAGCTCCTAACCAGATACAGCACTGGCTGATTGAAAGGTGAAGAGTAAACGATTTTATTGGTAGTGAGGGAGATGGGTGTCACTGGGGAGTTGTGAGATCTGGAGGCACATAGTTAATTCATCAGCAACATGAAAATGAATGGCAATTGTGGAATATGGGTAAAGTAGGGTGTGGGTTGGAGGAGTGGCTATGACCACACCACCGTCCTCAATTGTGTCAATGCCATTGATGGTCACAGCCTGAGTCGTTGCCGCTCCAGGTTGTAGAGAGCATCATCTCCTTCCCATTTGTAAGTACGTTCAGGTGTTCTTGTCCTCAGGATGGTGTGCTACCTCAGGTTCCGTAGCCCAGCAATTAAGAGGGAAGTGTGTTTGTGAATGTGGTGCATTGAGATTGGGTAACATACCTGTCACGATTGAGAAGTGGCAGTATCCGTGAACTGTGAGGTGTGGCTATGAGGTTTGTAGCTATGTGTGAGGACGAAATAGAGCTGTGGATGTTAGATTTGAGTTGTGATTGATAGAGATTGATGGAGGGTGGTGCATTGAGCTGTATGTCAGGCTGGTGGGGCAGTTGGTGGGATAGGATATTTGAACATCCATTTCCTGACTCCTGTGAGATCATCAAACTTCTTGTGGCACTGCTTCCAAAGCCTTGGGGTGACATTCCTGGCATTGACTGGCACAGCTATCTGCTCCCATTGTATTGTGAGAGTCTCTCTGGAGGGCTCCCTCGTCTTCTGTGGAAAGTCTTCTCCCTTATACCCTCCAGTGCAGCTTTGAAAGATCTTGGACTCTGCCCCTTTGCCATGTCACATCATCATTCAGTATTCTTTTAGCTTGTGCTCAAATTCCTTTTAACAAATTCGAACAACTTGTGTAGCCACAATGTAACTCTACATTACAGAACCCTTCAAAAAGTACAGAGTGGCTTCAAGTGTCACTGGCCTTTGACGATTTCCACTCTTTGCTCAGGCATGCAGTCAATCAGCTATTTAACACCAGCCACAGGAAATGAGTGAGCATTAACCTCACAAGGCAATTCCTGTGCCAGTTTTAAACTTTATTGAATTCCCTGCCTTGTCTCTGCAATCTGTTGGATAGTGTAAGTGGGTTAATCTCTCTTTATTCTGTGTTGTACAAGTTAAAGCATTAACGTAAATTCCTGATTTTAATCTGCAAAAATGGAAACGTTAACCTTTTTAATGTGTTCTGTGAGAATACATGGAGTTGTCCTAAAAATAGAGCAGATGGCCTGATCCCACAGCAGCTTTAGTGACTAGAAAGAGGTCTGAATTAAGCAAACCCATCCTTTTGGCTTAATCTCCCTACCAAACTGCATACTTGCATACAGAATGCTGCTTCATATCTATTGCTGTGTAGAAATACATCCTGTTGATTCTTGAATCCATTTACATGATTGATTGAATTGCCTTCATCTAGTGACATACTGTGCAAATGTATTATTCATCTATTTTAAGAACAGTTCACCTGATGTCTGCTCCTAACATCTTCATTCTTTTTCTCACTCTGCTACTGTGCAGACTGTGCATCGCTTCTTTCTGTGCTGCAACATTTGGCTGTATTGACTTTGCCTTCAATTCATTCGCATTGTTGTCTCAACATTTCTCATCTGATATGTATTCGTATGCGTTTCAGAATCCCCTGAATAACTAAGGAGGCTACTGAGTTCCTGATAGTAACTACCTGTTTTACTTTGCAAATTATGCAAATAGAAGGCAGTCTTGCTATAAAGAACCTTGAACATAAGAGGTCCCAGATCTCTCTCATCAATGTTAAATTTCCAATATTGTGTTGTTTCCTAATAGGTTTGTACATTTCTCAGTGCACAAACATGTTGCCTGGACTGTAAAGTCAGAATATCGTCAAAGAATTTGTAAGCCCTGGAATTACTCCAAAGTATACCAGTGTTCAAGCACTTAAAGGTGTGGTAATTTTGCCTTTTGATGCATAGAACATGGGCAATAGGAGCTGGAGAAGGCTATTTGGTCCTTTAAGCCACTTCCACCATTTACTATGATCATGGCTGATCATCCAAATCAGTACCCTGTTCCCAATCTCTCTCCACATCCTTCACCCCTTTTAGCCCCCAGAACTTAGTGGGTGGCACGGTGGCACAGTGGTTAGCACTGCTGCCTCACAGCGCCAGAGACCCGGGTTCACTTCCCACCTCAGGCGACTGACTGTGTGGAGTTTGCACATTCTCCCCGTGTCTGCGTGGGTTTCCTCTGGGTGTTCTGGTTTCCTCCCACAGTCCAAAGATGTGCAGGTTAGGTGAATTGGCCATGCTAAATTGCCTGTAGTGTTAGGTGAAGGGGTAAATGTATGGGTGGGTGGCGGGTCAGTGTGGACTTGTTGGGCTGAACGGCCTGTTTCTACACTGTAAGTAATCTAAAATCTAAAACTATATCTAACTGACTCTTGAAAATATTCAATGTTTTGGCCTCAGGTGCTTTCTGTGGCAAGGAGTTCCACTGCCTCACCGCTCTGTGGGTGAAGACATTCCACCTTGTCTCATTCCTAAATGTCCTACCCTGTATTCTTAGACTGTAACCCCTGGTTCCGGACTCCCTAGTTATTGGGAAAATTCTTCCTGTATTTACCCAGGCTCATCCTGTTGGAGCTTTAGAGGTTTCTATGAGGTCTCCCCATATTCTTCTAAACTCCAGTAAATAAAGCCCTAACCAATCCAGTCTATCTTCACATGTTAGTCCTGCAGGAATCAGTTGGTTAACTTACGTTACACACACTTCATAACCAGAACATCCTTCCTCATGTAAAGAGATCAAAACTGCACACAGTGTTCGAGATGTGGTCTCACCAATGCCTTGTAGAATTGCAGCAAGGCATCCTGCTCCTTTATTCGAATCCTCAGGTTATGACAGCCAATGTACCATTTACTTTCTTCACTGCCGACTCCATCTGCACCTTTGCTTTCAGTGACTCGTGTACAAAGATGTCCAGATCTGTTGCACCTCCCCCTTTCCCAATTTATTGCCATTCAGATAATAGTCTGCTTACTGTTTTTGCTATCAAAGTGGATAACCTCACTTTTATCCACAATATGCTTCATTTGTCATATATTTGCCGACTTAGTTAATTTGTTCGAATCACAAGGAAGCATCTGTTTCTTCTTTTCTGCTGCTTCAGGAAAGGGATTAATTTACCTCTTCTGAACAGGGTAATGTCTCAGCTTAAGTAATGCAGAGACACAATTCAGGCAATATCCATAGGGTTAGTGAATTTCATTCATCCTTGAGATATGAGCATCACTGACAAGGTCAACATATATTGCACCTCCCAAGTTACACTGAGAGCGTGTAGCACAAGTTTAATGCATCTCAATGGAGTCTAAGCCTTCAAACCACTGTTAAGAGTTAGTCGTGTTGATATGGGCTTGAAGCTGTGTATTGATCAGGCTGGGTAAGGATCACAGGTTTCCTTCCCTCAAGGATATTGGTAAATTCTCAGGGCTATCCAAAAGCTTTTTTAATGAAGCCAGCCTTTCAGTTCCAGGGTTATTTTAATCAAATTTCATAATCAAAAATAATGAGAGTGTTTCGCTATCTATTTTCTAATGGGCTTGCATGAATGAATGTCTTCACAGCTTCCTTACCTCCACTTAAGATGGTGTGGTATTTATTGCAAAATTATTCAGTTCCATTGTGGGGAAAAATAATTAACCACACAAGGCATTTCTGGAATTAAATAAATGTGATTGCCATCAAACTACTAAGGCATTACTTTAGGCAGACATAGTGTTTAGCTCCAGATTTTTTCAAGCAAGGTGCACAATCTGAAACTGTGCAGATGGGAAGTGAACTCCTTCTATAGGGTATCAGTTCAGACCTCGGGAATGGTAATCAGTAACATTACCACAGCCCTGACACATCATTCATTGCTGGTGTATTTAATGTAGAGCTTCCTAATCTAACAATTTTGGTTGAAATGAATTCTCCATAGTACTGTTGAAGTGGAGGTCACTTAATCATGCTGCCAGGGTTGGAGGGTTTGAGCTAGAGGGGGAGACTGAATAGGCTGGGGCTATTTTCCCTGAAGCATCTGAAGCTGAGGAGTGACTTTATAGAGGTTTATAAAATCATTAGGGACATGGAAAGGGTGAATAGCCAAGTATTTTTCATAAGATTGACGAGTCCAACACTAGAGGCATAGGTTGGAGGTGAGAGAGGAAAGAAATAAAAGGGAGCTCAGGGGCAACTTTTTCACACAAAGGGTGGTGTGTGTATGGAATGCGCTACCAGAGGAACTGGTGGAACAATTACAAAATTTTGAAGGATGGGAACATGGATAGAAGGATTTGGAGGGATATGGGCCAAATGCTGGTTAATGGGACCAGATTAATTTAGGATATCTGGTTGGCATTGGATGAGTTGGACTGAAGGGTCTGTTTCCGTGCTGTATACCTCTTTGACTCTAATCTGGTGAAGACACGGCTGTGAAGCAACATACACAGCAGTGGTTTAAATGTAAAAGCAGTCAAGTGGGTTAGGGCGGCAAGGAAGTCAGGAAATGAAAACTGAAGCTGAACAGAAAAGCAGAGTATTAGGGAGTGAAGGAGCATGAAGCATGAGGTGAAAAGTAAAAAATGGGATAATGGAGAAATGGGAGAAGTGAAGAAAGACGTTACGTTGGAATATATATTTCTGAAGTGGAATTGATAACTTCTACTTTACTACTTCTGTTAGGATTGTTTTTTGACTGTCCTCCCAGTCTATAAAAATAGAAACTGCTGGAAATGCTCAGCTGGCCCAGTAGCAGGTGTGGAGAGAGAAACAGAATTAATGTTTCGAGTTGAATGTGACTTTGAAAAATAGAGCATTTATAGTTGTTGCTTTAAATACAGTAAATGTGATAACAGTTTTGCAAATGGACAGCATGGGAAATTCAGATTGGAACAAATTGGATGCTGTGAAGACTGCCTGAATGAGAAGTTAGTTTAAATGATATACGTCAAGCTGTATTTGCTAAATAGTGAGGATTATTAAGGGGACAATAGAACACAATACCACAACAAACACTTCAAGATTCAGGAATCAATTTGGTCAAAATTTTGTTGGCGGATAATCAAGGGAAAATCATCCTGAGAACATATTGGAAGGCTGCAAATAAAACATTTTTTCTCTCAGTGCATCTCTCTTAGGGAAGTGAGAAAGAGATACTGGTTGTTTTTTTTTTGCTCTCAGTTGTTTAATCTGATGCATGTCATTTTAAATCACAAGTGAAATCTGGCATCATCTTGTCTATTCCTGCATCTGCTCACAACACCTTGAAAAACAAATTATAAAAAGATGCCCTTGTGTTTGCTGAGTTTCAGTTTGAAAGGCAGCATGTGGCAACACTGGGTGTCAGCAGAACGTTTAAAGCAACTCAGGATAAATGCCAAGGCTGAGCATCAGCATTTATTTGAGTACACATACATTAATTTTGCACATCAAATTAAACATGCAATTTACTTTACAACTGGTTCAGTGTAGTTATCCCGAACATTTATACGAGGCACCATTCAATGAATGCAATATGTTCTGACACCTTGGACATGCTTGGTGCAAGTTCATTGAGAAAACTTAGCCTAACTTAGCCTCTCACCTGCGCTATGGGATTCTTATGTGTAGATGATAGGGACAATTAACATGGGGTAAAGTATTTCCCTTTCATTATGCACATTGCCAGTAAACTCCTGGATTTCAGGAGGCATGAAAAGTGCTTGTGTGACGACAGCGGCCCAGTGTGGATTGTGGCTGCAGCCAGTGGTCAGACCATGTGGAGGTCTCCCACGCTGTTCTGCTGTGAAGAGTCCTTGGAGAGAGACTGTGATGTTTGTCTTTTTATCTTTGCTTCTTGTTTTTCCGGCCTATGGTTTTACCGTGTATAGCTGTAATGTAATGCTTTTTCCTCATTTCTCTATTCTGGAATGAAGGATTGTTCCTTGGTACTCTGTTTGTAAGATGGCGCCATGTGTTGGTGACACTGTTACACTGTAACTAATCTGTAATTGAAGAAGCTGTACCTAGGTAGCTTTGTAGCTAAGATGGTGCTGTAAGTGGAGACTTATATACGTTTCGCTGTACTCATTTAAGTACATGTAACAATAAGGCTAATTCAGTTCAGTTCAGTGCTGCAGACAAGGGAGGTCCTCTTAAATATTCAAAGGTCATTGTGCTCTGATTCAATTAGAACTTTGTTGTTATTGTAATTTGACTAGAGCCCCTTGACTGAACTTGCTGGTAAATGGTATGACGGCCAGAAGAGGCCCAGGATGACCAGAATTTGCTCTTATTGGTTTGTTGTGGGCCAGGAGTGTTTCTCTGTACTGAGCATCCCCAATCTCCAGACCATTAAAGCCTCCTGAGAGCTCTCCTCCCTGCACCACTTGCCGATGTCAATGGACTGTCGTGGATATTGGCCAATATCCCCCTTACATTAGTAGAACAGGTTGTGACTCTTTGGAGATTTTGGCCAGAGACTCCCCTCCAACATTAAATTCTCTTTCCATGTACATTGGGATACAAACTTGCTGCTTACCCCAGTGTTGAATGTCGTATATGTACGCTAGATTACATTTGGAATTGTAAACTCATAGAAATGTTCAACAGAAGTCAAATGTAAAGCAGTGTTAATCTGTGTAGTGTATTCTAATTTTGGTAATTTGCAAATATGTTTTTGAAAATGACCATGTTATTTGAGACAGCTAAGAAGCTCTTGACGAAGACAATTTAATGAATTAGAAACAACTCACAAAAAATTTGAAGGTGACAATGTATGGCACAGTTTCAAGTGTGAAATTCTACACACACGTACGCACACACACGTACCCACACACACACACACACACACACACACGTTTAATCAAAACCATTGAATCAGACATATTGGAGGGGACAGTTGGTCACTGGTGCTTTGACACCATAAGGAGAAAAAAATAATCAAAACATAAATGGTTCACGCTGTCCCAATATGGTTAGGAAGCCAGTTACAAACTGTTGTTGGAAGAGACTAGGGAACAAGTTATCAACTCATTTTCTCAATTCAGCAAATTGTGTGTACCATTGAGAAACTTAATCAGAAACAGACTATGGAAAGTGAAGTGGGTCAAATGTAGAATAGCTTTATGAAACACTATCATTATCGTTTATGCTGGTGGTATTTTGTTCTGTGCATATGCTGATGGCTTTATACATCTGTCACATGATTGCCACAATTTATTTAATGGTTGACAGGATTATGCAGTCACATCATCTGTATCTTTAGGATTTTGATCTCCCTGTTTTAGCACATTATTTTTACATTTCTTGTAGTTAAAGGGAATATCAATTCAAACTAATAAATGGCAACTTCAGAATTAATATCGGGAGGATCTTCATACTGAGAATAATCATTATTTGGAATGGACTTGCCAGTGTAATTGAATAATTTAAAAATAACAATAAGATGCACAGTGGGATTGTTCAGTTTGGATGCAATATGATGGCTTAGGTAGCTTGCTTTTGCACAATTGCTTGTCATTTTGTTACCTGCAGCTGTTATTTGCTTTGCAGATCTTTTGTTTTTCTCTGTGAATGCCTTTGGGTCTTTAGATTCTTAGCTTTCCATCCTTTTCAGTAGTTTGTTGTCTAAGTTTTCATGCAACATTTGGTTGAATTCAATGACAAATGTTTCTATAAGTGATCGCAGCCGTGCATTGATTGTGTAACAGGACGAGTAATTCAGAGAATGAGAGTTTAAATCCCACCAGGATGGTTTGAAGACTTCAATAAAGCTAAAATATCTGGAAGTTGTGAAAAAGCTGGTATTGGTAAAAGTGATGAGGAAGCTGTCAGATTATCATGACGAGTTCAACATTGACCTTGAGGGAAGGAAATCTTATGTTCTTACCTGGTCTGGCTGACATATGACTCCAGATCCACAGCAATGTGGTTGATTCGTAATTAACAAGCAAAGCATGAATGGCTACAAATAAATAGCACTGCAGTTAACCAAGGAGGTAACATGTCTCATAGTAAGTAAGTGCGGATATTAACTTCTGATCATGGCAGCAACAGTCATATTCTGAGCATGTGCATTTCATTTCCCATTCCTGTGGAATTTACTGAGATCAGTGGTTGCTGTGTTGTTTTTTTTGCAGCTGTTTCAGAAATTTGCATTCTCCCTTGGTACGAGAACATTCCATGGTCCATTTCCTAACTTGTATGCATAAACAAAAGCCTTCAAAGCTTCCTCACTCTCAGTAAGGTGATGTGATATGTATTACCAAATTATTCCGTTTCCAGTAATAGGCAAAAACAATTAACCAGGAGAAAGTGAGGACTGCAGATGCTGGAGATCAGAGCTTAAAAATGTGTTGCTGGAAAAGCGCAGCAGGTCAGGCAGCATCAAAGGAGCAGGAGAATCGACGTTTTGGGCATAAGCCCTTCTTCAGGAGAAGGGCTTATGCCCGAAACATCGATTCTCCTGCTCCTTTGATGCTGCCTGACCTGCTGCGCTTTTCTAAAAAACAATTAACCACCCAAGGCCTGTCTTGAGTTAATTTGGCTGCAGTGGTCATCAAACCATCCAGGTATTACTTTAGGTGAACATAGTGTTAACTTTTCATTCAGCTTGGAGAAGTGGAGATGCTTTGCTGTTTGTGCCTGGTGTACTGTATATAGAATGGGAAGTGGTAGCATTACCAGCTCAAGTGCTACCACAGATTAACAAGGAATGAATGGTTGCATAGTTTAAAGATGACCGAGTGAATAATTTTTGCAGCATTGACTTACCATGTTCGTCGTGCAGGGAGTGGGATGGTTAACAGCTGTTGCTGATAAAGCAGTATCTGAGATATTTAAAGACAAGGAGGCAGGAATTTGGCAGCTGAGGTGACACCAATGGTCTAACCCTAATTTCAGGGCGAGAGGGAGTTTTGGGGGTTGTATAGAAGGCAGTCTTCTCTATACTATAGTGCTTCTTGAATGTAACAGTCTTTATGTATCTGGCCCCTTGAGATATTGTGCATTGGCAATGAATTTAGTGATACCGTTATCGACAAGCCACGCCTTCACATACTTTTTCTTTGAGATCCAAAACCACTTTACTCCTACTGTTGGTAGTTACAGAATGTATCATCATTAAATGATATATGTACTTACGGCAGTTGTTTGTCTCAGGGACAGCTCCACAATTTTACATGCTTTCAAAATGGAAACGTATATTTTTATGGAGACTGTTTTAGAGCTCATTAGCATCAAAATTGTTCAGTGGATTAATAAATATGTAAATTTTCAGAGGGGACCTTTTGTCAAAAAGGAGTTTCTGCCAATGTCCTTCGAATGATTCTCTCTCGTTGTCGAGAAACATGACGCAGCAGATGCAATCATTCAACCTTCCAGTGGTGACCTGCCCACACTTTAAAACGACCAATGAAGTTTGGTGTTAGCGATTCAAACCGTCATATGTTGTTTGTGTAGCACTGATGTCTCCTTCACACCAATGCCTGTGGAAGCATGTTGCTCTCCTATTGGAAACCTGGAGTTTCATTCACTGTTGTGTTCACAAGGTAGACGTGACTAGATCATTTTATTAATGTCCTGTTAATGTGTGCTTATTACTCAGTTATAAATTCACGTAAGTCGTTCCAAGTTATCTCATCTATTTGTTATAATGGAGGAGTTTCAACCTTCTCGCCTTGGGTTGAACAGTGACAAGTAAGATTCTGGATGGGTGGATTCTCAATAGCTGCAGGGCACTGGAAGTCAAATGTGGGAATAGCACTTACCAAAGAGTATCCATTACTCAGCATGTCACCTGGTGTGAGGGAACAGTACACAAAGTGAATAGAATGGTGTGTGACCTGTTATGATATGGGCAGAGAAGCCATGATGGAGACCTCTGCCCAGATAAGACTGTATGTAGGATAGGGTCCCTGCCAACTGAAAATGAACTGAGTATGGTAATGGGTATTAAAGCATGCCAATAAGCAGGGATGGAGGCAAAGATTGTTGCATTGAAAGTGGAATTATGTAATTGTGCCAGTGCTATGAGGATGTGATGGACATAAGATTTGCTTTGGGGGCGAAAAAGAGAACTCCCGTTCCTCCTGGCTCACAAACAGTGCTCTAAAAAGCACTTGACTGCTTGATCTAACCGCTCCTAATTCCATTTAGCTGCTGACCTTTGGGAAATCTGGCTGACTAGCATTATGTAATCCTAACTGTGCTGCGAGAGCCCAACGTAAATAAGAGATCCTGTCTGCTCAAGATGACAGAAATGCATCATTCAGTCGCTGCCGTCAAAATGTATTTGAAACCTTTTAGTGGAAACACCTTTGGGGTCAGGGGAAAGAAGTGAAGCTGAGTTGGACAGTGTGGGTACTTGTCTTGCCTGTTGTTGAAGAGTGGAATTGAAAGTATCTAAGTGGCAGGATGACCAGTACTTAATAAAACTAGAAGTACTGGAGAATTCATGCATCTGCAGAATTCATGTTTCAAGTCTGAACTGAATCTTCTTCAGTCTTGCTGTTCTGTCTAAAGGTGTTGCCAAACCTGTTGACTTTCATCAGCATTTTCTCTTTTTCTAATTCCCAGCATCCAATGTTTTTGTTTTAACTTTTTTTTTACCAATTCTTGAATTGTTTTTCCTCATGCAATCAGATAAATTATCAATGGACAATGATAGAAAACGATTTCAAAGCCAGGATTGTTGAAGTACAAATAATTCTCCTGTAAGTAATTCTTATTTGGATATCAGACCACCTCCATAACAATTCTAGAATGTAGCAAGGTTACTAATGTCAGGGAAATGCTAGCACTGTCCCCAAACATTAATTCCAAAGAGGCTGTTCCTTGATTTACCAATCCTTGTATCTTGTTTGTGCACAATGAAGCATTGAAAATTTTATCTTATTCTCTCATTTCCCTTTTCCCTTTCACATCCCAAAGATTTCAGTGGATAGCCAAGTTATTTCATTCTGATGTAAGGTTTGTCATTATATTGGGTTATGAGTATATACATATATTTATTTGTTATGTAGCTTCCATTAACTTGAACAGTATTTCCACACAGCAACTAAACAAGCCCCACTTGCCTGCATTTAGCCCATATCCCTCGAAACTGTTGCTATTCATGTATTTATCTTTTAAATGTTATAAACTATACTTGCATCTACTACTTCATTGGCAATTCATTCCCCACTTGGAGAAAGTGAGGACTGCAGATGCTGAAGATCAGAGCTGAAAAATGTGTTGCTGGAAAAGTGCAGCAGGTCAGGCAGCATCCAAGGAGCAGGAGAATCGACGTTTTGGGCATAAGCCCTTCTTCAGGAAACGTCGATTCTCCTACTCCTTTGATGCTGCCTGACCTGCTGTGCTTTTCCAGCAACACATTTTTCAATTCATTCCCCACACCAGCCACTCACTGTGTTAAAAAAGAGTTCCACCTCATGTCATTTTTAAAACTTTCTCCCCTCGCCTTAAAACTATGCCCCCTAGTTTTGAACTCCCCCACCTTAGAGAAAGATCCTTGCTGTTCACCTTTTCTAATTCCCTCATGATTGCATAAACCTCTATAAGGTCGCCCCTCAACCTCCTACGCTTCAGTGAAAAAAGTCCCAGCCTGTTCAAAATATTTTTATAACTCAAACTTCCTATTCTTGGTAACATCCTAGTAAATCCTTTTTGAATCCTTTCCAATTTAATAATATCCTACCTATTCAAAGTAGTTTTGGCACCTTTGTTTTATATCACAGCTGAAACCCTTCTGAGGGGTGATTTTTGTGCCAATAATTGGCATAATTGTTTTCTGTCCTCCATGTAAATTCTCCAACTGATGTTCACAACCATGCGCTTGACCTTGTCATGCTATGTGGTCACGCTTGTCCTGTTGTACAGGTCATTCTGCTATATAATGCGTGTCTCCTCAACACGAATTTGCTGTAATGCAATTGACAAATTGGGAACATTGTTTCTAAAGCACAAGCTTTTAAAATGTATGTTGGCTATAATGTGATTACATCGCCAACACTTTAAGTGCTGTTTCTAAAGTGGGGTTACACAAGAACACAACCACCGTGTCATAGAAGAACTGAATATCAATTTCAGGTAAGACCCCCCTCTCCGTTTCTTAACATCATTCATTAGCTACAATCCTTCTTTCTGTATCTGTTCCTGTGAAAAACTGACCCCAATTCACTTGCAATGGCTCTTCCAAAATCCCAACAATACAGCTTTTGGTGTTCTATTGAGCACAGCTTTTCTGCAGCTACGGTGACCTTAGCTCCGTTTTTGTGCTCTACAATCTCTTCCATAGGTATTCCTTTTGGTAGGGATCTCATCTTCGCTCCCTTAAATCCAAGTGATACTGACTTGAAAAGATGTGATAGACACCTTTTTTTTTTTAGCAATCAAGCACCAGATCTAATTAGATCATCCAAAATACACTTGTCCTGAATGCTTTTGTCTGCTAAAATTACTCAATATTCCTGTAGCATCCTGAATGCAAAGATGATTGCTGTTTTTTTTAAACTCATGCAAGCTATCCACCAAACGTTTGTCCCTATTCCCCTCCACTTTCAACTCCAAGAAGAAATGTGAGAGGAGGTTGTGAACTTCTTTTTCATGAACTAATCATTAATCTAATCATTTACCTCTGCCTTGCCCTCACTTCCACTAGCCTGTTTCCCAAAACTTCCTTTCTTGTCCTAGCCCTGATACCACATTTTTAGCTAGCTTCTCTCATGTCTCCCCTAACACTCTCTCTGAGTTCATCTTGTCTGTTGAGACATCTCCTGTTCCCTTGATCAGATTCCCATTAACTTGTTGAGCATCCAATTTGCATCCCCCCCGCCCTCCTTGTTATTTGATATTGTAAATAGCTGTCTCTCCCCTGGTGTTGTTAATCTCTCTTTTAAATCTGTCACTGGCCCCACTATCTTTGCAAGGTATCATCTCATCTCAATTTTTCCTTTCCTCTCCAAAGTCCTTGAAACTGTTGTCTCTCAAATCTGTTCCAATCTTTTATGGAACTCTGTCTTTGAATCCTTTCCATCGTGTTTCCATACTAGCCTTAACACTGAAAGCAAAGTTCCAAGGGCAGTCTATGTGAGTGTAACAAGAGTAAACCTTGACCTGTCTATCACCTTTGATCTGATTGAGCACACTGTCCTCCTCTAGGGACTCTCCAGTTTCAGATGTTTTCAAATCAACCTGCCCAGAGATGGCATTGCATGCCTCTGGAGTTGGTGGGACTTGAATATGGGCCTTCTGACTCAGATGTAGGGACACTACCACTGTGCCACAGAGCCCTTCTCTCCACTTTCAGCTGTTTCTTTAGTCAGCTTCTTTAGATGTGTGATACACTGTGAAGCAGGCTGCTTGTACCCGTGCCTTCTGGCTTAGAGGCTGGACCAATATCACTACCTTTCTCTCCATGTTCATCCAGTACCTCCACTCTATTACCTAATCGTGACTGGAGAATCATTTGCAATGACTTCTCTTCCCACTATCTCAGCATGACCTCTGATATCTGCCGTGGATTTATCCCTGGTTACTTAATTTACGTGTTATCTATTGGTGATATAATCTGAAGGAACCGCATTTGTTTTTATCCAAAGCACCACACCCAGCTCCACCTCACTCCTATGCTTAGAACAATACAGCGCAGAACAGGCCCTTCGGCCCCTTGTTGCCTGCCTTACCGTTGCTAAATTACCCACTGCTTTTTTAACATTCTGTTCAACGTGAGCTGAAATTTCTTCCAATTAAAGATTGGGAAGATGAAAGTTTTGTTTTCAATTCTTGCTCCAAATGCCTGCTCCATGGCTATGCATCTCCCTGGCAATAGCCTGAGGCTGTGCCAATTTGGTTGCAAGCTTGATCTGACATTTGACTTCAGGATTGAGCTGAGCTAGCTGATTTCCCTGTGAGGATTCGTATGGAGGTCAACAAAGCAAAAAAATCAAATTTATCAAAAAAAGTTCAATGGCAAACCAATGAAGAATTTGTAAAACTGTAACAATCAAAACAAAATTGACATAAAGTAAACATGATTAACCAGGCATGTTCTGGTTAACATAAACCATAAATTACACCAGGTCTCAGACAGGCATGGCTTCGCTTTTACAGACTTCAAGCTTTTCTTTGAGGATTTAGCCACCCATCCTTGTCTGACAGCAGCTCCCACCATCTCAAGTTCTACAGGTACAGTCTTCAGCCAAAATGGTGCACTTCTGCAGAACCATTTCAGCTCTGCTCAGTGCAGCCCCGATAGTGCAGATTCATCTTGAGCAACACCCTTTGTGTCCTGCATGGTCAGCTCTGGTCAGTCAGTTCCTAGAAGATAACTGAAGCAGCGAGAGAGACATCCCTTTGCCTTGGCTCTGCTCCCAGATCCTGCCTTTTGCTCACATGTTTCTTTTAACTGCACACACCCTCTCCTCCCCAAAGCATGACCTGGTGAAATGGGCCAGTATTCATGCTGCATCATAGGCCATATGTGCCTTTTCCATGCCTGGGTCACATGAACAGTCCCTACTGATAACAACATGAGTAAAATAAAACAAGAAATAACTTGCAATCGCTGCATGTGTTACTGTTGAGCCCTGGAACAAGGACTAGGACAGGGAGCTGCAGTCTTTATCTGAGCTATGATTGCTAGTCCCACCACCGCACATGTGTGTTGCTGTCACCTTGCACAGACTCCATCGCCTTGCACTGACCCCATCACCTCACACAATCTCCATTGCCGCACAGTCTCCCAACACCTTGTACAGACACCTTCGTCTCACACAGACACCATCGTCTCGCACAGACTCCATCACCTCGCACAGTCTCCAACACATCGCACAGTCTCCATCGCCTCGCACA
>NC_057719.1:73592114-73595980 GCF_004010195.1 Chiloscyllium plagiosum
GTTGCGAATGGTTCTGCTGCGAAATGAAACCTGGAAGTTGATTAATGTAACCCCAGTGTTCCTCCTTCCGTCGAAGGGGTTTTCAGAGTTTAAAGTGCCTTGTCCAGAAACGTGGCTTAATGTAGTGCCAGTGGATGACCACATGCAGCCAGTACAACAGGACCTTTGAGTGCATGTGACCAGTACAGCTGGCATTGCAGACAATCGTAATGCATGTGTGCTGTGTGTTTATTTTGATGCAGAAGTGCGGAACTGTGAGTCACCGCATCAGCTCCAGTATATCATTCACAGCTGTGAACCGGTTACACTTGTCAGAGTCTTAAGCCCCCAAAAGAATTTTCAGGAGATAAATTTCAGGACATAATTCATTTCATCAAACTTGGGCAACACAACAACGAACAAAGCTTCTGTTTGCTTGCTTGGTTGAGTATTCGATCTACATTCCAGTTAATGGCTTGTTGTATCAGTAACAGTCTGTCTATGATGTCTCTGTTGGAAGCGGGGAGCAATCACGCTCTGTGCAGTTGTTAGATGCTGCTTTACAGCATGTTTGTACATGCAAGACCTCCATCTACTGGACAGAGTGTGTTGTGAAATTTTCAGAGGTGCTTGCACCATTCTTGCTGCATTATTATCACAGCAGCTGAATGCCTCCAGTGAAAAGAATGTATCAACCATCCTCACAGTGATCTAAAGTTGCAGCCCCTATCATGTAGCTCATAAAACACTGGGATATTTCTTTTGTCGAGAAGCTGTTTTGTGTTAAAGCGTTGTTTCTTCCTGCAGAGAGGCCTTATGAGAGAAAGAGGAAGACAAATATAGGAGCAGCACAATGACATCGGCCACAGATTTTGATAATGTGGAGATTCAACAGCAGTACAGCCACATTAATGCTCGCTGGGAACTCTCGGATGAAGGTGAACTCGATAACGACAACAGCTCGGCAAGGTTGTTTGAGCGTTCCAGGATCAAAGCTCTTTCAGGTAAAAGCTGCTGAACTCTAGATTATTTTCTGAGAATTTAGTTGGATAGTCCTCGTGCTAGCATCTTTTCAGGTTTGGTAATGTGTTGGATCCCTTGGGCATAAGAAATTATGTAAATTCAAACCATTGCCTTTATGACGATTAATATTTTCAATAAATGCACATCAGTCTGAAAACTGTGCCTTATTTCTCAGCGAGGGGAAGAAAAAGGTTTGCTTTCACCTGTGACGTGCCTGTGAAAGTAAATCTTGAGGATTGGCAGCAGGACTCTGGCTTTCAGTGTTGAATTTCTGAGAGGAAGTTTGAGTAAATTGGGATTGCTTAGCAAAAAAATGTCTAGAAGACTTAATAAGTGTAATGTCCATATTTTTCTGCCTGTTATTGTCATTGTGACTGAAAATAGCCTCAACATCTCATCCATCGGATTTTGGGTTAGCAAGATCCTATGAAATCCTGGAAAAATTTCTGACATTCAACTTCATACACTTGAAAATAATCAGCGTGTTGAAAATATCTTGAATTATGGCTGTTTTAACATCCTCTGCTCAAAGGATGATCAAATCACACAAGCCATTCATGCAGTTAGTCTGGGGCACCACTCATTGTGATCTGTCACTCATTTGTGGAGAAACAGCACTCTGTAAATGTGTTTTTAAAAAGGCACTTCTCCCTAAAGTGTTTGTCAAACCTCAGAGATGTTTGTATGTGTTAGCTTGCAGATGCAATCAAAAACCAATACAGCCAGATATTAAGTAGTTCTAATGTCTGCTGATCAGATGTTGCTCACATTGTCATTGAAATCATTGTACTTATAAAAAAACTTTTTGCTTTTAAGGGAAGAGACAAAGCAAGCTATTGATTTCCCGTTGCATTCCTGACCTGAGAAAACCTGGCCTCTTCTAAAGGATAGCAGCCAAACAGTTGTAAATGCAGAAAAGTATCCAACTGCAATTAGTCTATGTAGTGGCCCACAGGATCTGCTATTTGGAGCACTTGCTTTTGGACGTTCTTGAGAGTTAGCTTTGTTGGGAGAGACATGATAGCAGTATTCTGATGCCAGACATACCCATCAGACATCTGCTTATTTTTTTAACCGAAAACAAAGGCAAATCATTAAACACATCTGGCAAAGTTCTCATTTTAAATGCTTAAGCTTTCCTGACGCTCAATGTACAAGTTTTGAAATTGAATATTCGTAATCGGTTGTTCCAGAAACTGAAATTTATTTGCTGTCCAGTGAGATGTCTTCAATGTTATCATTCAAGCAAGATTCATTATGATAAGTGAAGTCATCAAGTCATGCTCTCGACTTGGGTATTATGTTGTGCAACATGTGCATCTAGAATACTCGGCAAGGTTTCTTTTTCTTTGATTTCTTTCAACTCACTCTCTGCTGAAGATGCAGCATATTTTCTCTGACGTAAGTGTTCTCCAGTTCGTCATCAAGATAGTGACCATATACCTGAATGGGTTGTTAACTCACTGTCCAACTATCGAGGGATATCACGGTTGAACTCAATCCTATCCTCAGCCAGTGCTGCCGGATACACATTTGAAGCAGTGGTGACTGGAAAGCCATTGGAAACAGGTGTTTTGCCCAGTCTCCCTTTACTCTATATGTCATTCAGTAACAATATAGACCAGGGATTGAAACTGGGGTTTTGCAAGTTTGTGTAACTGAACTATCAGGCAACGGAAAAGAAAATGAAGCTGACCTTTTCCCACCTCTTTTCACATTTACTTGGTGTCATTTTTGAATGTTGTTCGACATGAATGCCTAAAGAGGGGAAGGATTTCATTTTGACTGAATTACAGTTTTAATATCCAAATGGTTGAAGTATGTGACATACAGACCAGTTCAAGTTGTAATGGGTATTTAACAGCCTTAATAGGATATTGCTTAAGATAAAGTAAATTTTTTAAATATATTTTTCTTAGGTTGGCAGAAGCAGGTTAGCTGTGCTTTTCTGTCTTTTTAAATAATCAAAGGAAAAGGGCAAACTACAAGGAAAACTGGCAGGTTTGATAAGTCGGGAAAATGCAGAAAGTAGACCTGAGGAATGTCAGATCAGCCATGATCCTATTGAATGGCAGAGCAGACGTGACGGGCTGAATGGCCTACTCCTGTTAACAGTTTGAGTCCGGTGACTCTTCATCATAGTTGTGAAGAAGGGTCACTGTACTCATAACGTTAACTCTGCTTTCTCCCCACAGACGCTGCCAGACCTGCTGAGTTTCTCCAGCAATTTCAGTTTTTGTTTCAGATCTCCTGCGTCTGCAATACATTGCTTTGTTTCAGCGTCTGACCCTGCTTCTATTTCTCTGACGGCCATATGATGTATAAATCTCTCTTTATAGAATATGACGAGAACGAGGGTAGGTCCAATCAAGGACAGTAGTGGGAGACTGTGTATTGAGTCGGAAGAGATAGGAGAGGTCTTGAACAAGTACTTCTCTTCAGTATTTATGAACGAGAGGGACCATATTGTAGAAGAGGAGAGTGTGAAATGGACTGGTAAGCTAGAAGAGATACCTGTTAAGAAGGAAGATGTGTTGGACATTTTGAACAACTTGAGGAAAGACAAGTCCCCTGGGCCTGACGGGATATATCCTAGGACTATGTGGGAAGCAAGAGAGGAAATTGCACTACCATTGGCAATGATCTTTTCGTCTTCACTGTCAACGGGGGTGGTGCCAGGAGAATGACGAATGTTGTGCCCCGTTCAAAAAAGGGAATAGGGATAACCCCGGGAATTACAGGCCAGTTAGTCTTACTTCGGTGGGAGGTAAAGTAATAGAAAGGGTACTGAGGGATAGGATTTACGAGTATCTGGAAAGACACTGCTTGATTAGGGACAGCCAGCACGGATTTGCGAAGGGTAG